>NC_082729.1:38276885-38319385 GCF_030144855.1 Hypanus sabinus
TCTCTCACACACACGGTCTCTCACACACACACAGGGATTCTCTCTCTCTCTCTCACACACACACAGTGATTCTCTCTCACACACACACACACAGATTCTTCTCTCTCTCACACACACACACACACACACACACACACGGTCTCTCACACACACACACACACACACACACACACACACACACACACGGTCTCTCACACACACACACACACACACACACACGGTCTCACACACACACACACACACACACACACACACACACACACACACGGTCTCTCACACACACACACACACACACACACACGGTCTCTCACACACACACACACACACACACACACACACACACGGTCTCTCTCACACACACACACACACGGTCTCTCACACACACACACACACGGTCTCTCACACACACACACGGTCTCTCACACACACACACACACACACACACACACACGGTCTCTCTCACACACACACACACACACACACACGGTCTCTCACACACACACACACACACACACACACACGGTCTCTCACACACACACACGGTCTCTCACACACACACACACACACACACACACACACACACGGTCTCTCTCTCTCACACACACACACACACACACGGTCTCTCACACACACACACACACACACACACACACACACACTCACACACACTCACACACACATACACACAGTCACACACACACTCACACACACACTCACACACACATACACACACTCACACACACTCACACACACATACACACACGCACATACACACACTCACACACACACACTCACACACACATACACACATGCACATACACACACTCACACACACACACATACACACACGCACGTGCACACACACACGGTCTCTCACACACACGGTCTCTCACACACACACGGTCTCTCACACACACACGGTCTCACACACACACGGTCTCTCTCACACACACACGGTCTCCCTCACACACACGGTCTCTCTCACACACACACGGTCTCTCACACACACGGTCTCTCTCACACACGGTCTCTCTCACACACACACGGTCTCTCTCACACACACGGTCTCTCTCACACACACACGGTCTCCCTCACACACACAGTCTCTCTCACACACACACGGTCTCTCTCACACACACACGGTCTCTCAAACACACACGGTCTCTCTCACACACACACGGTCTCACACACACACGGTCTCTCTCTCACACACACGGTCTCACACACACACGGTCTCTCACACACACTCGGTCTCCCTCACACACACGGTCTCTCACACACACACATGGTCTCTCTCACACACACGGTCTCTCTCACACACACGGTCTCTCACACACACACGGTCTCTCACACACACGGTCTCTCACACACACACGGTCTCTCACACACACACATGGTCTCTCTCACACACACACATGGTCTCTCTCACACACACACATGGTCTCTCTCACACACACACATGGTCTCTCTCACACACACACATGGTCTCTCTCACACACACGGTCTCTCTCACACACACGGTCTCTCACACACACACGGTCTCTCACACACACAGGGATTCTCTCTCTCTCTCTCACACACACACACAGATTCTTCTCTCTCTCACACACACACACACACACACACACACACACACACACACACACGGTCTCTCTCTCACACACACACACACACACGGTCTCTCACACTCACACACACACACACACACACACTCACACACACACACACACACGGTCTCTCACACTCACACACACACACACACACGGTCTCTCACACACACACACACACACACACACACGGTCTCTCACACACACACACGGTCTCTCACACACACACACACACACACACTCACACACACACGGTCTCTCTCACACACACACGGTCTCTCTCTCACACACACACACTCACACACACACGGTCTCTCTCACACACACACGGTCTCTCTCTCTCACACACACACACACACACACACACGGTCTCTCTCTCACACACACACACACACACACACACACACACACACACACGGTCTCTCTCACACACACACACACACACACACACACGGTCTCTCTCTCACACACACACACTCACACACACACGGTCTCTCTCACACACACACGGTCTCTCTCTCTCACACACACACACACACACACACACGGTCTCTCTCTCACACACACACACACACACACACACACACACACACGGTCTCTCTCTCTCACACACACACACACACACACACACACACACACACACACGGTCTCTCTCACACACACACACACACACACACACACGGTCTCTCTCTCACACACACACACACACACACACACACACACACACACACACACACACACACACACTCACACACACACTCACACACGGTCTCTCTCACACACACACGGTCTCTCACACACACACACACACACACACTCACACACACACGGTCTCTCTCTCACACACACACACACACACACACACACACACACACACACACACACACACACACACACACACGGTCTCTCTCTCACACACACACACACACACACACACACGGTCTCTCTCTCACACACACACACACACACACACACACACGGTCTCTCTCACACACACACGGTCTCTCTCTCTCACACACACACACACACACACACACGGTCTCTCTCTCACACACACACACACACACACACACACACACACACACACGGTCTCTCACACACACACACACACACACACACGGTCTCTCTCTCTCACACACACACACACACACACACACGGTCTCTCTCTCTCACACACACACACACACACACACACACGGTCTCTCACACACACACACACACACACACACGGTCTCTCTCTCTCACACACACACACACACACACACCCACACACGGTCTCTCTCTCACACACACGGTCTCTCTCACACACACACACACACACACACACACACACACACACACACACACACACACACACACAATGCCCTGTGGTGCATCGGGTGGCACTTCTGCTGTCTCTTCAGCACTGGTCTGTTTGCCCGAGGCTCGACCCAGCACGTGTGGAAAGCGGGCAAGGCGTCGGCTGGATTCGAACCCGGGACCATTCGCCTCCAAGTCCACTACGCCACTGGCCAGCCGACCAACACGTGTACTCAGACCCCTAACCCCAGGGCAGACCATCTTCTTTGGCCTCCAGTTACACATACTCTGGGCCTTTGATGCCCTCTGGTATTGCCCCAGAGGGTTAAGTACTGGCTGTCCACTCTATCTGGCATTGAGCTTTCTGAACGCAAAGTTCTAAACCCAGTTGGGGTACTATAAGCCTACAGACTCTCACAGCTACCTGGACTATTCCTCTTCCCACCCTGTCTCTTGCAAAAATGCCATCCCCTTCTCACAATTCCTCCTTCTCCGCCATATCTGAGGGGGGGGGGGGAGAGAGAGAGGCTGTCAGGGTGAGGCTTTTCATTCCAGGATGAAGATGTCTTCCTTTTTTAAACAAAGGGGCTTCCCTTCCTCCACCATCAACTCTGCTCTCAAACGCATCTCTCCCATCTCCAGCACATCTGCCCTCACCCCATCCACCCACCACCCCACTCAGGATAGGGTTCCCCTTGTCCTCACCTACCACCCCACCTGCCTCCAGGCCCAACGTATAATTCTCCATAACTTCTGCCACCTCCAACGCGATCCCTCTACCAAACACATCTTTCCCTCCCCCCCCCCCACTGCTTTCCGCAGGGATTGCTCCCTACGCGACTCCCTTGTCCACTCGTCCCCCCCCCCCATCCCTTCCCATCGATCTCCCTCCTGGCACTTATCCTTGTAAGTGGAACAAGTGCTACACCTGCCCTTACACTTCCTCCCTCACCACCATTCAGGGCCCCAGACAGTCCTTCCAGGTGAGGCGACACTTCACCTGTGAGTCGGCTGGTGTGGTATGGTCCGTGCTCCCGGTGCGGCCTTTTATATATTGGTGAGACCCGACGCAGACTGGGAGACCGTTTCGCTGAACACCTATGCTCTGTCCGCCAGAGAAAGCAGGATCTTCCAGTGGCCACACATTTTAATTCCACGTCCCATTGCCATTCTGATATGTCTATGCATGGTCTCCTCTATTGTCAAGATGAAGCCACACTCAGGTTGGAGGAACAACACCTCATAGACCGGCTGGGTAGCCTGCAACCTGATGACATGAACATTGACTTCTCTCACTTCTGTGAATGCCCCTCCTCCCCTTCTTACCCCTTTCCTGACGTAATTAGTTTCTTCCCCCTCTTTTTTTTTTCTCTCTCTGCCCATCACTTTGCCTGTTCTCCATCTCCCTCTGGTGCTCCCCTCCCCCTTTCTCTCCCCCTAGGCCTCCTGTCCCATGATCCTTTCCCTTCTCCAGCTCTGTATCCCTTTTGCCAATCCCCTTTCTGGCTCTCAGCTTCAACCCACCCTCTCCGGTCTTCTCCTATCCTTTCGCATTTTTCCCTCCCCTTCCTACTTTCAAATCTCTTACTATCTTTTCTTTCAGTCTCGGCCCAGAACGTCGACAGCGCATCTCCCTGTAGATGCTGCCTGGCCTGCTGCGTTCCACCAGCATTTTGTGTGTGTTGCTTGAATTTCCAGCATCTGCAGATTTCCTCGTTTTTACTTTTGGTATGAAATTTGATTTTTTTTGGTAGCAATATAGTGCAATGCAGCAAATGACTACAGTACTTGGGCATCCTAGCTGTGTGTCTGTGTTTGCCCAGTAATGTATTTATTGTGTACGTTTTTATTATTGTTGTGTTCTTTATCTTACTGTTTTTCTGTGCCGTAACGGATCTGCAGTAATAATTATTCCATTCTCTTCTACACTGTGTACAGGAAATTACATTAAGCAATCTGGAATCTCATTAACATTTGCTGCTAAGAAGTCACTTGCGCCCTCGAGCGTTTCGCCAACACAGGGCTCCCCGCTTTGCTTCAGCTCCTTTCACTTCGCGGCCTCCGCAAGCCACGATTGCTTAAACCCCACCCGTAATAGAATTACCCTCCAAGAGGACCACAGGCTTCTCCTACGGGTTGGAGGCTTCTGTACCTCAATGACCCAGTTGGGGTCGGGGCTTTATGCTCTGTCTCTCGGCAGGGTCACCCATGCCAAACAGGTCAAAGGGCAGAGGTCAGACTGAGAGTGGTCCACCGGCCCTCCAGGTTCGGGGGTTCAGCTCAGGGCCAACAACCCTGACTGATAAAACAAAATCGTTACGGAAGCAGCAACTTCTGCATCTGAGTGAGCCTCCACCCAAACCCGAGAGGAAGCTACTGACGCGGTGAAGCCCTGAACCCCACCAGAGATGGAGGATCCTCAGTGCTGCCCGCAACACCAGCAGCGTAACGGAGAGAGAGAGAGAACGAAAAGACACATAGGTGGTTATCTTTACTGCCAAATGATGCAGAGATTGTTCTTCCACGGCCCAAGAGCAGTGAGATCTTTCACAGGAAATCTCTCACGCCAGCCAGATGGTCGCAAGGACGTTGGATGAGACGGTTTGAAACTCTCGCAGATCTGCTGTAGGCGCCGATAGCTGGAGGCCAGTTCTGCGGGAAATCCAGAGCAACGCACGCAGGATACCGGAGGAACTCAGCAGGTCGGGCAGCATCCATGGAGATGAAGAAACGGTCGACGTCTTGGGCTGAGACCCTCCTCCTGGCACTGGACAGGAAGCGGGGGGGGGGGGGTGAAGGACAAGCTGACAGGTGAGGGAGAAGGTAAGTGGTGAAGTCAGAAGCTGGGGAGGTGGTAGGTGGGTTGGAGTAGGCATCTGATGTGAGATGTGGCTCCTCCATCTGGAGTTTGGCCTCATTTCGACAGGAGAGGAGGCCACGGACAGGCATGTCGAACAGGAATGGGGGATTAGAATTGAAATGGCTTCTGCCCCAATCCTGATGATGTACAAGGATGTTTGCCTGGATTGGGGAGCATGCCTTATGAGAACAGGTTGAGTGAACTCGGCCTTTTCTCCTTGGGGTGACGGAGAATGAGAGGTGAGCTGATAGAGGTGTACAAGATAATGAGAGGCATTGATCGTGTGGATAGTCAGAGGCTTTTTCCCAGGGCTGAAATGGCCAGCATGAGAGGGCACAGGTTTAAGGTGCTGGGGAGTAGGTACAGGGGAGATGTCGGGGTAAGTTTTTTTACACAGAGAGTGGTGAGTGTGTGGAATGGGCTGCCGGCGGTGATGGTGGTGGAGGTGGAAACGATAGGATCCTGGATTGGTATGTGGAGCTTAGAAAAGTAGAGGGCTATGGGTAAGCCTAGGTAGTTCCAAAGTAAGGACATGTTCGGCACAGCATTGTGGGCCGAAGGGCCTGTATTTTGCTGCAGGTTTTCTATGTTTCTATGAAGGGACTTCAGCCTAAAGTGTCCGTTGTAGATTCCTTTCCACAGATGCTGCCTGACCTGCTCATTTCCTCCAACCATATAAACCATATAACAATCACAGCACGGAAACAGGCCATCTCGGCCCTCCTAGTCCGTGCCGAACTCTTAATCTCACCTAGTCCCACCTACCCGCACTCAGCCCATAACCCTCCACTCCTTTTCTGTCCATATACCTATCCAATTTTACCTTAAATGACACAACTGAACTGGCCTCTACTACTTCTACAGGAAGCTCATTCCACACAGCTATCACTCTCTGAGTAAAGAAATACCCCCTCGTGTTTCCCTTAAACTTCTGCCCCCAACTCTCAAATCATGTCCTCTCGTTTGAATCTCCCCTACTCTCAATGGAAACAGCCTATTCACGTCAACTCTATCTATCCCTCTCAAAATTTTAAATACCTCGATCAAATCCCCCCTCAACCTTCTACGCTCCAATGAATAGAGACCTAACTTGTTCAACCTTTCTCTGTAACTTAATTGCTGAAACCCAGGTAACATCCTAGTAAATCGTCTCTGCACTCTCTCTAATTTATTGATATCTTTCCTATAATTCGGTGACCAGAACTGTACACAATATTCCAAATTAGGCCTTGCCAATGCCTTGTACAATTTTAACATTACATCCCAACTTCTGTACTCAATGCTCTGTTTTATAAAGGCCAGCGTTCCAAAAGCCTTCTTCACCACCCTATCTACATGAGACTCCACCTTCAGGGAACTATGCACTGTTATTCCTAGATCTCTCTGTTCCACTGCATTCCTCAATGCCCTACCATTTACCCTGTATGTTCTATTTGGATTATTCCTGCCAAAATGTAGAACCTCACACTTCTCAGCATTAAACTCCATCTGCCAACATTCAGCCCATTCTTCTAACCGGCATAAATCTCCCTGCAAGCTTTGAAAACCCACCTCATTATCCACAACACCTCCTACCTTAGTATCATCGGCATACTTACTAATCCAATTTACCACCCCATCATCCAGATCATTTATGTATATTACAAACAACATTGGGCCCAAAACAGATCCCTGAGGCACCCCGCTAGTCACCGGCCTCCATCCCGATAAACAATTATCCACCACTACTCTCTGGCATCTTCCATCTAGCCATTGTTGAATCCATTTTATTACTCCAGCATTAATACCTAACGACTGAACCTTCTTAACTAACCTTCCATGTGAAACTTTTTCAAAGGCTTTGCTGAAGTCCATATAGACTACATCCACTGCCTTACCCTCGTCAACATTCCTCGTAACTTCTTCAAAAAATTCAATAAGGTTTGTCAAACATGACCTTCCTCGCACAAATCCATGCTGGCTACTCCTAATCAGATCCTGTCTATCCAGATAATTATTAATACTATCTCTAAGAATACTTTCCATTAATTTACCCACCACTGATGTCAAACTGACAGGCCTATAATTGCTAGGCTTCCTTCTAGAACCCTTTTAAAACAATGGAACCACATGAGCAATACGCCAATCCTCTGGCACAATCCCCGTTTCTAATGACATCTTAAAGATCTCCGTCAGAGCTCCTGTTATTTCTACACAAACTTCCCTCAAGGTCCTGGGGAATATCCTGTCAGGACCCAGAGATTTATCCACTTTTAAATTTCTTAAAAGCGCCACCTCTTTAATTGTCGTAGGTTCCATAACTTCCTTACTTGTTTCCCACACCTTAGACAATTCAATATCCTTCTCCTTAGTGAATACCGAAGAGAAGAAATCATTCAAAATCTCTCCCATCTCCCTCGGCTCCACACATAGCTGACCACCCTGATTCTCTAAGGGGCCAATTTTATCCCTCACTATCCTCTTGCTTTTAATATAACTGTAGAAACCTTTCGGATTTACTTTCACCTTATTTGCCAAACCAACCTCGTATCTTCTTTTAGCTTTTCTAATCTCTTTCTTAAGATTCCTTTTACATTCTTTATATTCCTCGAGCAATTCCTTTACTCCATGCTGCCTATATCTATTGTAGACATCCCTCTTTTTCCGAACCAAATTTCTAATATCCCTTGAAAACCATGGTGCTTTCAAATCTTTAACCTTTCCTTTCACCCTAACAGGAACATAAAGATTCTGTACCCTCATAATTTCACCCATAAATGACCTCCATTTCTCTATTACATCCTTCCCATAAAACAACTTGACCCAATCCACTCACTCTAAATCCCTTCGCATCTCCTCAAAGTTAGCCTTTCTCCAATCAAAAATCTCAACCCTGGGTCCAGACCTATCCTTCTCCATAACTATATTGAAACTACTGGCATTGTGATCACTGGACCCGAAGTGCTCCCCAACACATACATCTGTCAGCTGACCTATCGCATTCCCTAACAGGAGATCCAACACTGCCCCATCTCTAGTCGGTACTTCTATGTATTGTTGCAAAAAAAACTATCCTGCACACATTTCACAAACTCTAAACCATCCAGCCCTTTTACAGAATAAGCTTCCCAGTCTATGTGTGGAAAATTAAAATCTCCCTCAATCACCACCTTGTGTTTACTACAAATATCTGCTATCTCCTTACACATTTGCTCTTCCAACTCACGCGCCCCATTAGGTGGCCTATAATACACTCCTATCAGTGTTACTGCACCTTTCCCATTCTTCAATTCCACCCAAATAGTCTCCCTAGAGGAGCTCTCTAATCTATCCTTCCAAAGCACCGCCATAAAATTTTCTCGGACAAGCAATGCAACATCTCCTCCTCTGGCCCCTCCTACTCTATCACACCTGAAGCAACTAAATCCAGGAATATTTAGTTGCCAATCACACCCTTCCTGCAACCATGTTTCACTAATAGCTACAACATCATAATTCCAGGTATCAATCCACGCTTTAAGCTCATCCACCTTTCTTACAATGCTCCTGGCTTTAAAATGGATACATTTAAGATATTCTCCACCTCCTCCTCTCTTTCCATCCCTAACAATGCATTCAAATTTATTATCCTTTTCTTTCTTCTCCCCTACATCTTCGGGCTGAGCGCATCCCTTCTCCATCACCTGCCTTTCCTCCCTCACACACTGTCTATTTACTTGCTCCACTGGTGAACTAACCTCCTCTCCCATAGTCTCCTCAAATAATCTCCCGCCCCCCCCACCTTAAAGTCTGCCCTGTAGCCCTAGCAAACCTCCCCGCTAGTATATTGGTCCCCCCAGGATTCAAGTGTAACCCGTCCTTTTTGAACAGGTCACTCCTGCCCCAGAAGAGGTCCCAATGATCCAGAAACTTGAATCCCTGCCCCCTGCTCCAATCCCTCAGCCACGCATTCATCCTCCACCTAATTCTATTCCTACTCTCACTGTCGCATGGCACAGGCAGTAATCCCGAGATTACTACCTTTGCGGTCCTTCTTCTTAACTGCCTTCCTAACTCCCTATACTCTCGTTTTAGGACCTCTTCCCCTTTCCTACCTAACTTCAGGATATCTTGGATGCGATCAGAAACGTCCCGAACCCTGGCACCAGGGAGGCAAATTACCATCCGGGACTCCCGGTCACCTCCACAGAACCGCCTGTCTGAACCCCTGACTATCGAGTCCCCTATTACTATGGTCCTCTTTCTTCTATCCCTACCCTTCTGAGCTACAGGGCCGTCCTCTGTGCCGGAGGCCCGGCCACTGTCACTTCCACCAGGTAGGCTGTTCCCCCCAACAGTACTCAAACATGAGTACTTATTGTCAAGGGGTACAGCCACCGGGGTACTCTCTAGTACCTGCCTGTTCCCCTTCCTGACTGTGACCCAATTATCTGCCTCCCGTGGCCCCAGTGTGACCACCTGCCTGTAACTCCTCTCTATTACCTCCTCACTCTCCCTGACCAGGCGAAGGTCATCGAGCTGCAGCTCCAGTTCCCTAACTCGGTCCCTCAGGAGCTGCAGTTCGGCGCACCTGGCGCAGATGTGGACGTCCGGGAGGCTGGGAGTATTTGGATAGTATTTAGAAAAGGTGTTATTTTAAAATTATCTTTATAAATTAACATTAATAATTTCTGAACAGGTTTTCTAAAATGCTTGATTTATTTCAATCTGCCTTTGTCATACTTTAATTGCCAGCAAAACAAAGAATGCATGTAAAAAAGCAACAGGTCTCTTCCTGTTCCCTTCAGAAAGTCCATAATTAATTAATCAATGGTAACCTCTGCTCACAATGACCATGGCATGACCAGAGAATACTTTTTAGAACAACACCCTGAATTTGGGTACTTTCACAGGAAGGTTCACCACCCTGTTAGTGGCAATTGTGATCTTCAACTTCCTCATGGACGGGACCCAGGCTGTAAAAATAGGGGACAAGCTCTCCTCTACAATCACTCTGAGCACCGGTGCCCCACAAGGCTGTGTACTCAGCCCCCTGCTGTACTCACTGTACACCCAGGATTGTGTAGCCAAGTTTCCATCCAACTCAATATATAAGTTTGCTGATGATACCACAATTGTAGGCCGTATCTTGGGTAATGATGAGTCTGAGTACAGGGAGGAAATCAAGAGCCTGGTGGCATGGTGCGAAGACAATAACCTATCCCTCAACGTCAGCAAGACGAAGGAATTGGTTGTTGACTTCAGAAGGAGTAGCAGACCGCACTACCCCATCTACATCGGTGGTGCGCAGGTGGAACAGGTCAAACAGGTTCCTCGGGGTGAATATCACAAATGACCTGACTTGGTCGAACCAAGCAGAGTCCACTGCCAAGAAGGCCCACCAGCGCCTTTACTTGCTGAGAAAGCTGAAGAAATTTGGCCTGTCCCCAAACTGCACCGGAGAAAGTATTGTACAGATCCTGACCCGGATCTGGGCCGTAGCTTCCAAATAACCGGACCTGACTTGCACTACCTTACTTTCCCTTTTCTATTTTCCAATTATGATTTATAATTTAAATTTTTATTATATTTATTTCGATTTGTACTTCAGGGAGCGCGAAGCGCAGAAACAAATATCACTGTGATGATTGTGCGCTCTGGTGTCAATTGGTGACAATAAAGCAGGTGGACTCGTGCACAACAGCGCCGCCGCGTGGGGGATATGTGGAGGTGCGCCCATGTCAGAATGAACTCTTGTTATATAGTGTATTTTGTTTTCAATCTCTAGCCTTTATTTTATCGCTTTTTGTTTGTCTTTGTTTTAAATAACCATTATAAAAACATTATTGTGGAGGCAGTTTCATTCTGTATCTGACCCCGGGAGTGTGTGATGGGACTGTGTGGAGGGAGCTTCACTCTGTGTCTGACCCCAGGAGTGTGTGATGGGACTGTGTGGAGGGAGATTCACTCTGTGTCTGACCCCGGGAGTGTGTGATGGGACGGTGTGGTGGGAGCTTCACTCTGTGTCTGACCCCGGGAGTGTGTGATGGGACGATGTGGTGGGAGTTTCACTCTGCGTCTGATCCCGGAATTGTGTGATGGGGCGGTGTGAAGGGAGCTTCACTCTGTGTCTGACCCCGGGAGTGTGTGATGGGACGGTGTGGAGGGAGGTTCACTGTGTGTCTGACCCCGGGAGTGTGTGATGGGATGGTGTGGAGGGAGTTTCACTCTGCGTCTGATCCCGGAATTGTGTGATGGGGCGGTGTGAAGGGAGCTTCACTCTGTGTCTGACCCCGGGAGAGTGTGATGGGATGGTGTGGAGAGAGTTGCACTCTGTGTCTGACCCCGGGAGTGTGTGATGGGACGGTGTGGAGGGAGCTTCACTCTCTGACCCCGGGAGTGTGTGATGGGACAGTGTGGAGGGAGATTCACTCTGTGTCTGACCCCGGGAGTGTGTGATGGGACGGTGTGGAGGGAGTTTCACTCTGCGTCTGATCCCGGAATTGTGTGATGGGGCGGTGTGAAGGGAGCTTCACTCTGTGTCTGACCCCGGGAGTGTGTGATGGGACGGTGTGGAGGGAGGTTCACTGTGTGTCTGACCCCGGGAGTGTGTGATGGGATGGTGTGGAGGGAGTTTCACTCTGCGTCTGATCCCGGAATTGTGTGATGGGGCGGTGTGAAGGGAGCTTCACTCTGTGTCTGACCCCGGGAGTGTGTGATGGGACGGTGTGGAGGGAGCTTCACTCTCTGACCCCGGGAGTGTGTGATGGGACAGTGTGGAGGGAGATTCACTCTGTGTCTGACCCCGGGAGTGTGTGATGGGACGGTGTGGAGGGAGTTTCACTCTGCGTCTGACCCCGGGAGTGTGTGATGGGACGATGTGATGGGAGTTTCACTCTGCGTCTGATCCCGGAATTGTGTGATGGGGCAGTGTGAAGGGAGCTTCACTCTGTGTCTGACCCCGGGAGTGTGTGATGGGATGGTGTGGAGGGAGTTTCACTCTGTGTCTGACCCCGGGAGTGTGTGATGGGACGGTGTGGTGGGAGCTTCACTCTGTGTCTGACCCCGGGAGTGTGTGATGGGACGATGTGGTGGGAGTTTCACTCTGCGTCTGATCCCGGAATTGTGTGATGGGGCGGTGTGAAGGGAGCTTCACTCTGTGTCTGACCCCGGGAGTGTGTGATGGGACGGTGTGGAGGGAGGTTCACTGTGTGTCTGACCCCGGGAGTGTGTGATGGGATGGTGTGGAGGGAGTTTCACTCTGCGTCTGATCCCGGAATTGTGTGATGGGGCGGTGTGAAGGGAGCTTCACTCTGTGTCTGACCCCGGGAGTGTGTGATGGGATGGTGTGGAGGGAGTTTCACTCTGTGTCTGACCCCGGGAGTGTGTGATGGGATGGTGTGGAGGGAGCTTCACTCTCTGACCCCGGGAGTGTGTGATGGGACAATGTGGAGGGAGTTTCACTCTGTGTCTGACCCCGGGAGTGTGTGATGGGACAATGTGGAGGGAGTTTCACTCTGTGTCTGACCCCGGGAGTGTGTGATGGGACGGTGTGGAGGGAGCTTCACTCTGTGTCTGACCCCGGAAGTGTGTGATGGGATGGTGTGGAGGGAGTTTCACTCTCTGACCCCGGGAGTGTGTGATGGGACAGTGTGGAGGGAGTTTCACTCTCTGACCCCGGGAGTGTGTGATGGGATGGTGTGGAGGGTGTTTCACTCTGTGTCTGACCACGGGAGTTGTGATGGGACGGTGTGAGGCTAGTTTCACTGTGTGTCTGACCCCGGGAGTGTGTGATGGGACGGTGTGGAGCGAGTTTCACTTTGCGTCTGATCCCGGGAGTGTGTGATGGGACGGTGTGGAGGGAGTTTCACTCTGTGTCTGACCCTGGGAGTGTGTGCTGGGACGGTGTGGAGGGAGTTTCACTCTCTGACCCCGGGAGTGTGTGATGGGACGGTGTAGAGGGAGATTCACTCTGTGTCTGACCCCGGGAGAAATGCTGGAAATTAATGGATAAGGTGCGGGAGCTGAGAGGTGGAACATTGGTCACGGTTTGGGGAGGGTGGTGGTGGTGTTGGAATATGAGTGGATGGTCCTGGGGTGGTGGAGTGGAGGTGGGAACTGGGATATGGGGTGAGAGATGTTGGGGGAGCGGGAGGGGGATGGTGGGGAGAAGGACCAGGCAGCGGGTGGTGGGGGGGTGGGAGTGGGGAGAGGGACCGGGCAGCGAGGTGGGGAAGAGAGTGGGGAGAGGGACTGGGCAGCGGGGAGGGGGTGGGAGTGGGGAGAGGGACCGGGCAGCGGGGAGGGGGTGGGAGTGGGGAGAGGGACCGGGCAGCGGGGAGGGGGTGGGAGTGGGGAGAGGGACCGGGCAGCGGGGAGGGGGTGGGAGTGGGGAGAGGGACCGGGCAGCGGGGAGGGGGTGGGAGTGGGGAGAGGGACCGGGCAGCGGGGAGGGGGTGGGAGTGGGGAGAGGGACTGGGCAGCGAGGAGGGTGGGGAGAGTTACTGGGCGGTGGGGAGAGGGACCGGGCAGCGGGGAGGGGTTGGGAGTGGGGAGAGGGACCGGGCAGCGGGGAGGGGGTGGGGGAGTGGGGAGAGGGACCGGGCAGCGGGGGTGGGAGTGGGGAGAGGGACCGGGCAGCGGGGAGGGGGAGAGAGTGGGGAGAGGGACCGGGCAGCGGGGAGTGGGTGGGAGTGGGGAGAGGGACCAGGCAGCGGGGAGGGGAAGAGAGTGGGGAGAGGGACCGGGCAGCGAGATGGGGGAGAGAGTGGGGAGAGGGACCATGCAGCGAGGAGGGGGAGAGAGTGGGGAGAGGGACCGGGCAGCGAGATGGGGGAGAGAGTGGGGAGAGGGACCGGGCAGCGAGATGGGGGAGAGAGTGGGGAGAGGGACCGTGCAGCGAGGAGGTGGTGGGAGTGGGGAGAGGGACCGGGCAGCGGGGAGGGTGGGGAGAGGGACTGGGCAGCGGTGGTGGGGGGTGAGTGGAGGGAGGAGTAGGGAGAGCGGAAATTGAGGGGAAGGATGAGCAGGGAGGGGGAGGGGGAGAGAGAGTTGTGGGGTTAGGGGAGCAGTGGGGAAAGTTCAAGGTTGGGAGGTGGGAGAGCCTTTGGAAGACACTTTGGGGTGGGTGGGGGAGAGACTGGGGGAGAAATATGCCGGGGGAGTTGTGGGGAAAGATGCTGAGGGGAGGAGAAATTGGGGAGGGAGGGAGGCTGGCCAGTGTGGCTGGGGATAGCTGGTTTGAGGGGTGGGGTGGGGGTGGAATGAAAATTGGAACTGAAGGTTGGTAGAGAGACCTGGAGACAGGGCTCTGAATATGAGATGAGGAATCGTGAATTACGAATGGGGACGAGGAGATAGGTAGGTTGGAGTGGACAGGAGAGGGAGGACACCAGGAACTGGGGTAGGCCTGGGTATGGATAATTTGTGGGGTGCAATAATGAACAATAGAATGGTTGTTTCCTCTTGGTAAGACTTAGAATTGAGTGAGATGATCGGTAATTGACAACCAGCAGACCATAACCCAAACTGAGTTCTCTCTAGAGTTCTGCCTATAGCTTTCAAGAAGGAGCTGGATAGATATCTGATGGATAGGGGAATCAAGGGATATGGGGACAAGGCAGGGACTGGGTATTGATAGTGAATGATCAGCCATGATCTCAGAATGGCGGTGCAGACTCGAGGGGCTGAATGGTCTACTTCTGCACCTATTGTCTATTGATGGGATGGTGTGGAGGGATTTTCACTCTGCGTCTGATCCCAGGAGTGTGTGATGGGATGGTGTGGAGGGAGTTTCACTCTGTGTCTGTCCCCGGGAGTGAGTGATGGGGTGTTGTGGAGGGAGTTTCACTGTGTGTCTGACCCCGGGAGTGTGTGTTGGGACGGTGTGGAGGGAGCTTCACTCTGTGTCTGTCCCCGGGAGTGTGTGATGGGACGGTGTGGAGGGAGGTTCACTGTGTGTCTGTCCCCGGGAGTGTGTGATGGGACGGTGTGGAGGGAGCTTCACTCTGTGTCTGTCCCCGGGAGTGTGTGATGGGACGGTGTGGAGGGAGTTTCACTCTGTGTCTGACCCCGGGAGTGTGTGATGGGACGGTGTGGAGGGAGCTTCACTCCGTGTCTGACCCCGGGAGTGTGTGATGGGACGGTGTGGAGGGAGCTTCACTCCGTGTCTGATCCCAGGAGTGTGTGATGGGACGGTGTGGAGGGAGCTTCACTCTGTGTCTGTCCCCGGGAGTGTGTGATGGGACGGTGTGGAGGGAGGTTCACTGTGTGTCTGTCCCCGGGAGTGTGTGATGGGACGGTGTGGAGGGAGCTTCACTCCGTGTCTGACCCCGGGAGTGTGTGATGGGACGGTGTGGAGGGAGTTTCACTCTGTGTCTGACCCCGGGAGAGTGTGATGGGACGGTGTGGAGGGAGTTTCACTCTGTGTCTGTCCCCGGGAGTGTGTGATGGGACGGTGTGGAGGGAGCTTCACTCTGTGTCTGACCCCTTTTTTTATTACAAAATCCTTTATTACAAATTTCGGTGCTATACAATATATACAAAACAGTGGCAAACACAATTACTGCACTACAAATAGACAATAGACATTACACCAGAATGTTGCCATCCCTATCCACGATGGCATTTACACCCCGCGGAGCCCAACGGTCTCGAAACTCCTCCAAGGCCACTGTGGACTGCGCGTGTTCCTTTTCAATAGTTACCCGAGCACGAACATACCCCCTAAACATTGCCAGGCAGTCTGCCCGGGGAGATCCTCCCGCCACCCGTTTCCAAGACCCACGGATGGTGGATTTCGCCAGCCCCAGGAGCAAGTTGACTAGGACATCCTCATCCCTCCATGCCCCCTTCCTTACTGGATGACCATATATAAACAGGGTGGGACTAAAATGCAGCCAGAAGGCGAGAAGCAGCCCACGCAAATATGCAAAAAGAGGCTGCAGCCTCACACACTCCATGTACATGTAGTACACGGTCTCCTCCAGCCCGCAGAAGTGGCATGCGGGTGGGAAGTCCATGTACAAACTGAAAAACTTATTGCAGGGCACTGCCCTATGCAGTACCCTCCAGCCGAGATCCCCCAGGTGCATGGGAAGAACCCCGGCGTAAAGGGACTTCCAGTGGGGACCCTCCTCACCTCTGGGTGGAAGGACCGACCGCCATGGCGTGTCGGGACGGTGTACAAGGGCAAGGAAGTGGAGGATGTGGAGTAGCAGCCCATACAGATACCTCCTACTTGCATCCCTGAATGGGACTGTGGGTATCGATGAGAGACGGCTCAAGTTGTGCGGACACGGCTCCCGGAGAAGATTGCGGGGTCTGGGCCCGACCAGCAGCTCGGCCTGAGTCGGTCCACACAACTGAGCCGCACCGACAGCCACTGAGGTAGGGCAAGGGCCGGCCAGGACCCCGCCCTCCGCCTGAGGAGGGGATTCCCGGCCTGAGGTGACCATGTTCCAGACTCTCAGTAGGTCCTGATAGAAGCCGGGCAGACTCCGCAAAGCAGCACGGCTGACGCCCGCCGGTGGTAGCCACATGTCTTCATGGAGACAGCAGCCCTCCAGAGGAGGAATGTCGCAAACACGTGCCACCTGGGAGGGTGCTCGGCGTCCAGGAATCTCTGCAGAGTCCTGAGGCGGAGAGCCGCCAGTCGCGTTCGGACGCACACCAGCGACTGCCCGCCCTCTCCCACTGGGAGACTCAAGACCGCTGCAGAGACCCAGTGTTTCCTGTTGCCCCAGAAGAAGTCCACTAACTTCCTCTGCAGTCTTGCAACAAACGGGGCAGGAGGGGCTAAGGTGACCATCCGATACCACAACATGGAGGCCACCAGCTGGTTTATGACCACCACCCTGCCTCGATAGGAAAGCACCCTGAGAAGGCCTGACCAGCGCCCCAGCCGGGCCATGACTTTCGTCTCCAGGTCCTGCCAGTTCGCCAGCCAGGTCTCCCCAGAAGGACTCAGGTAGACTCCCAGATAGAGGAGTCGCCTAGTACTCCACTCAAAAGCTCTCATCTCCTCCGGCAGGGAGTCCACCTGCCACTGACCCACTAAGAGTCCGGAACATTTCGCCCAGTTGATCCTGGCGGAGGATGCTGCCGAGAAAATGTCTTGGCACTCGCGCATCCTCCGCAGGTCATTGGGATCTGTCATCATGAGGAGTACATCATCGGCGTAGGCCGAGAGGACGACCTCCATGTCCGGTTCATGCAGAACCAGACCTGTCAGCCTTCGCCGTAGGAGGCTCAGGAATGGCTCGACACAGATCGCGTACAATTGACCGGACATGGGGCATCCCTGACGTACTCCTCTCCTGAAGGGAATGGGTGCTGCCAGTGATCCATTGACCTTAACAAGGCACTCTGCGGCAGAGTAGAGGAGCCGAACTCGGGCCACAAAGTGTGGTCCGAGCCCAAAGGCCTGCAGAGTGCCCACCAGGAAACTGTGGTCTACCCGGTCAAACGCCTTCTCCTGGTCAAGAGAAAGAAACGCTGCCGGGGTCCCAGTCTCCTGGTGCAGGTGGATCAGGTCCCGTACTGGGTGGACATTGTCCTGGATGGAGCGGCCCAGGACCCAGTCTCCTGGTGCAGGAGGATCAGGTCCCGTACTGGGTGGACATTGTCCTGGATGGAGCGGCCCAGGACCCAGTCTCCTGGTGCAGGTGGATCAGGTCCCGTACTAGGTGGACATTGTCCTGGATGGAGTGGCCCGGGACCCAGTCTCCTGGTGCAGGTGGATCAGGTCCCGTACTAGGTGGACATTGTCCTGGATGGAGTGGCCCGGGACCCAGTCTCCTGTTGCAGGTGGATCAGGTCCCGTACTGGGTGGACATTGTCCTGGATGGAGCGGCCCGGGACCCAGTCTCTTGGTGCAGGAGGATCAGGTCCCGTACTGGGTGGACATTGTCCTGGATGGAGCGGCCCAGGACCCAGTCTCCTGTTGCAGGTGGATCAGGTCCCGTACTGGGTGGACATTGTCCTGGATGGAGCGGCCCGGGACCCAGTCTCCTGGTGCAGGAGGATCAGGTCCCGTACTAGGTGGACATTGTCCTGGATGGAGCGGCCCGGGACTGTGTAAGATTGGTCAGGATGAATCACCTGTCTCAGTACTGAACCAAGACGGTTGGCCATTGCCCGGGCGAAGATCTTGTAGTCCGCGCACAAGAGGGAGACCGGGCGCCAGTTCTTTAGCAGGCGAAGGTCTCCCTTCTTGGGCAGCAGGACCACGACAGCTCTCCGCCATGAGAGGGGCAATTCCCCGGTGGCTAGGCTCTCCCCTAGAACAAGGCTGTAATCGACCCCCAGGACATCCCAAAAAGCCTGATAAAACTCCACACTCAGACCATCTAAGCCAGGGGATTTACCCCTCCGGAGTTGCCGAAGGGCAGCAGACAGCTCCTCCCCAGTCAGGGAGGCGTCCAGACGCGCTGCGTCATCAGGGCTGACCTTTGGCAAATCTTCCCAGACCTCACTGCACGCCCCCGCATTTGACGGATCCGGTGAGAATAAGGACCGATAGAAAGTGCGGACTTCTTTGATAATTTCGTCAGGATCCGTGATGGAGGAGCCATCAGCAGCCAATAGCTCCACCAGCTGCTTTTGAACTCCCCGCCACTTCTCCAACGAGTAGAAGAAGGGTGAGCCGCGGTCCAAATCTTGCAGCATTTGGATCCGCGACCTCACATACGCACCTCGGGACTGCTGAAGCTGCAGATTCCTGAGTGCGTCCTTCTCCTGGTATTCCTGCCACGTTTGATGGTCTCCACCGGTCGAACCAAGACGGGTCTCCAGGTCAAGCAACGCTCTCTCAAGCCGCTCAATCTCAGAGTCCCGCCTCTTTGTCGACCCCCTAGTGTACTCCCGACATAAAAACCGGATGTGGGCCTTGCCCACATCCCACCACAGCCGTAGGGAGCAGAACTCTCTCCGTCTCCCTCTCCAGGTGGCCCAGAACGCTCGGAATGAATCCCGGAATCGGCTGTCCTCCAGCAGCCGGTTCTTAAAGTGCCAATACCCGGATCCCACCCGAGGGTGCAGAGGAGCAAATTCCATCCACACAAGGTGATGATCCGAGCACGACACCGGCCGCATGGAGGAAGCCGACACGCGGGAGACATAAGCCCGAGAGATATACAGGCGGTCTATCCGGGAACCCCCCTCTCTCGATCTTCTGGAGAAGGCGCTAGAGTCGGGGTGAAGATTCCGCCAGCTGTCCACCAAGTCAAAGGAGCCGACTAGCTCCTTTAACTTTTTCGCTGATGCCGGGTCGCGTTGGAGGCCCGAGCGGTCCTCCACCTCGAGGGTACAGTTGAAGTCTCCCCCGAGGACGACGCAGTCCCCCGGGTCGATGGAACTCAGCAAGGTGGACAGCTGACAGAATAGGCGCGTCTGCATCACCCCGCGCCTCGGAGCGTACACGTTGATAAAATGCAGCGGTACTCCATCCAGGCGCACAGCCAAGTGGAGCAGACGGCCGGGCACAACATCTTGGACTCCTACGATTTCTGGCCGGAAGGTTGGGGCCAACAGGATCGCCACCCCACTAGAGTTGGAGCTAAGGTGACTCATGTAGACCCCGCCCTGCCACTCCAGGAGCCAAGCGGACTCGTCCCCCGGGGTGGTATGGGTTTCCTGCAGGAAACTCACCGCGTATCTCCCATCCCCGAGGACTGAGAGACTGTTATACCTGCGGAGAGAGCCCCTGCTACCGTTTACATTGAGACTAGCTATGGTAAGCTTCATGTCGGGAGCACACTAGGCCTCAGCACCAGTCCCCTTCCCACTGAGAGTGATGGCGCCCTCAGCCGCTCTATCCCGAAGAAAACCAAGAATATCCTTTGCTTTCCGGGCCCGACTGCTACCATCGCTACCCTGTGACCCACCATCTCCCGAAGGAGCGAGGCTGCTTTTCATCCTGATGTCCCGCACCAGGTCATCCAGGAAAGATTTCAGCTGCCGCCTGTCATTCCCTGACACAGCATTCCTCTTCCCCTTCCCCTTCCGTCTGAGGATGACCCTCAGGGACTTCACCAGCCTCGGCATGCTAGGCCAGCGAAGCGAGGCTAGTTTAGGCCGATGCTTTGCACCAACGGAGGAGTGAATAAACTCTCTGATCTCCTCCACAGGTATCAATGGGGACTTCTCTGGAGGGGTGAGGATGTCCATTGTCTCGCTGTCAAATGAATCCCCCTCCAACCCCTCACTGCAGACAGATCTCCCACCGTCCTCCTCAGGTGGTGTATAAGGTGGCTGCCCCTGTAACCTACACTGCACAGTGGGTACCTCCCCCATACCTTCCCGCTCCACCGTCGCAGCAGTCTTACCCACAGTTGCGACGATGGAGGGAAAATCCCAAGGGACTCCCTGCAGGCCATTAGTTGATGGGGTCGGCATGCAGGTTACATCACCCTCCCCAGGAGACAGGCATGAAGGGGACCCCAGCAGCTCTGGCCCAATGGATTCACTGGCAGCCTGATGCTGACTGTGAGAGAGCCTGGTCTCCTCTCCACCTGTACTACTTAATACATTTGCCTCCAGGGAGGCGCTGACTGCTAAGTCCTGGGTGGAGGGCTCCAGGTCTGTTTTAGGCGTGCAAACAGGCCCAGCACTAGCTTCATGCACAACCACACCACCCACCCCAGGACTGGTGGCTACATCTGGGGATTCAGGGTTAGACACAACTCCCACCTGGATCCCCACCCCTTTCTGGGACTCCCCCTCATCTGCATTCTCTGCTCTCTTGGGGGAACAATCCCATCTCCTCTTCAAGCCGGAGGAGCACACAGGTGCGGAATTCACCGACAGCGCGGTACTCTCCGCTCCTATCGCCCCGTCCAACCGTACGCTTCCCCGAGTCTCCCCCTCCACCTCAGGGCAAATGGGCGTGAGCTCTGCGGTCTCGGGGGCCGACTTCTTCACGTGTTTCGACTTCTTCCTCGCTTTCTTGCCCCGCCCGGACTCCACCCCGTCCCCCGCCCCGCACGTAGCCCCAGGATCACCCGCCTGAACCACAGGGGTAGGAGCAGACGTAGGAATAGGGGCAGGGTTAGAGACAGGGTCAGGGGCAGGAGCAGGGGTCGGCACAGGTGTTGGAGCAGGGATGGGATCAGGGGCAGAGGTAGCTGGGGCACTGGTTCCCGAAGTGGACTCTCTGGGTTTTCGGGTGCTAGGACAGTCCCTCCGAAAGTGCCCACCTCCCCGCACGCATGGCACCGTGGGCGCTCAGAGCTCCAATACACCTGATAATCTACCCCCCCGTGCCGGACAGTGAACCGGCCCTCAACTTCATCCTCCCGTTCCAGTTTCATGAATACCTGTCGCCGGAAAGAGATTACGGTCCGGAGGGTGCGCCTCCTGAATTTGTGCCTGATGGCAGTTATCTCTGACCGTACTTGCCCCAAGCGGGCCAATGCGGGAAGCAGGTCCTCGTTGGGGATGAAAGGCTGTACGTGACCGAGGACGATGCGTTTTGTGGGAGCTGTCACTAGCTCCATCTGTAAAAAGATGTTCTCCACCGTGATCCCTCTACTGAGGGTCCGATGCACCAACTCATCATTCCTCAGGTAAAACACCGCCTTCCCGAACTCCTTCTCAGCGGCCAAAACACCATCTCTCCCCAACAAGTCCTCCATGGCCTCTGCGCACTTTTCCAGGGTAGTTCCAGTTCGCAAAATACATTGCACCCCGCGTTCAACTTTCACCGTCCGAAACAGGGCGTTGTCCGAGGCCGGAGAGGCAGCCGCCTTTGCATAACTCCCCGAAGGCCTGCGATCCCCGCAGACTGGTCCGGCATGTTACTTGTGTGTCCGAACCGAGAATGATACGGTGGTGCTGGGTATAAAGTCTCGGAGTGAGTTGAGTAACTGGCGGGAAAAGTTTGTACTCGACGGTACCTTGCTGGCCCAATGCCAGAAATTCCAATGCCAGGAAAGGCTCCGTTAGTCCTGTAGAAACTTCCAGGCCGTAAGAGGTCGAGACGTCCCAAACGACGGTTCGGCTCTAACACCGAACGAGAATCCCGACGATAGAGATGGAAGGAGGGTGCCCCGATGTCAGTGGGGACAAACAACGTCGTTTGCCTCCGGTTTTGGGAGCGAAACTGCTTCACGGCGAGTTGCCAGCCGCCACAGCAGAGTGCTACGCAGTTCGAAGCCGTAAACGAACCCCGTCCAAACTGGCAGAAAAACTCCAAACGAAGCTTCCACTCTAAACCAGCCGCTCACTTAGAAGTTCAAGGGACGTTGGAAACCAATTTCCAAGCCATTCAAGACCTTCATAAAGTAGTTTTTCCCCGATTTCTCCCAGCGCAATCAGAACAGCTCCACTCTGTGTCTGACCCCGGGAGTGTGTGATGGGACGGTGTGGAGGGAGTTTCACTCTGTGTCTGTCCCCGGGAGTGTGTGATGGGACGGTGTGGAGGGAGTTTCACTCTGTGTCTGACCCCGGGAGTGTGTGATGGGACGGTGTGGAGGGAGCTTCACTCTGTGTCTGACCCCGGGAGTGTGTGATGGGACGGTGTGGAGGGAGCTTCACTCTGTGTCTGACCCCGGGAGTGTGTGATGGGACGGTGTGGAGGGAGCTTCACTCTGTGTCTGACCCCGGGAGTGAGTGATGGGACAGTGTGGAGGGAGTTTCACTCTGTGTCTGACCCCGGGAGTGTGTGATGGGACGGTGTGGAGGGAGCTTCACTCTGTGTCTGACCCCGGGAGTGTGTGATGGGACGGTGTGGAGGGAGCTTCACTCTGTGTCTGACCCCGGGAGTGTGTGATGGGACGGTGTGGAGGGAGCTTCACTCTGTGTCTGACCCCGGGAGTGAGTGATGGGACAGTGTGGAGGGAGTTTCACTCTGTGTCTGACCCCGGGAGTGTGTGATGGGACGGTGTGGAGGGAGTTTCACTCTGTGTCTGACCCCGGGAGTGTGTGATGGGACGATGTGCAGGGAGTTTCACTCCGGGTCTGACCCCAGGAGAGTGTGATGGGACGGTGTGGAGGGAGTTTCACTCTGTGTCTGACCCCGGGAGTGTGTGATGGGACGGTGTGGAGGGAGTTTCACTCCGTGTCTTACTCTGGGAGTGAGTGATGGGACGGTGTGGAGGGAGTTTCACTCTGTGTCTGACCCCAGGAGTGTGTGAAGGGACGGTGTGGAGGGAGTTTCACTCCGTGTCTTACTCTGGGAGTGAGTGATGGGACGGTGTGGAGGGAGTTTCACTCTGTGTCTGACCCCAGGAGTGTGTGAAGGGACGGTGTGGAGGGAGTTTCACTCTGTGTCTGACCCCGGGAGTGAGTGATGGGACAGTGTGGAGGGAGTTTCACTCTGAGTCTGACCCCGGGAGTGTGTGATGGGACGGTGTGGAGGGAGTTTCACTCTGTGTCTGACCCCAGGAGTGTGTGAAGGGACGGTGTGGAGGGAGTTTCACTCTGTGTCTGACCCCGGGAGTGTGTGATGAGACGGTGTGGAGGGAGATTCACTCTGTGTCTGACCCCGGGAGTGTGTGATGGGACGGTGTGGAGGGAGTTTCACTCCGTGTCTTACTCTGGGAGTGAGTGATGGGACGGTGTGGAGGGAGTTTCACTCTGTGTCTGACCCCAGGAGTGTGTGAAGGGACGGTGTGGAGGGAGTTTCACTCTGTGTCTGACCCCGGGAGTGAGTGATGGGACAGTGTGGAGGGAGTTTCACTCTGAGTCTGACCCCGGGAGTGTGTGATGGGACGGTGTGGAGGGAGTTTCACTCTGTGTCTGACCCCAGGAGTGTGTGAAGGGACGGTGTGGAGGGAGTTTCACTCTGTGTCTGACCCCGGGAGTGTGTGATGAGACGGTGTGGAGGGAGATTCACTCTGTGTCTGACCCCAGGAGTGTGTGAAGGGACGGTGTGGAGGGTGTTTCACTCCATGTCTGACCCCAGGAGTGTGTGAAGGGACGGTGTGGAGGGAGTTTCACTCTGTGTCTGACCCCGGGAGTGTGTGAAGGGACGGTGTGGAGGGAGTTTCACTCATGCCTTCGTGCCTTGGTTCTGTGTGATTTACCAGTATAGTGACTGTTTATTTGTGAACCCCTTTCTTCCCAGGTGTCTTAGGAAATGGCTTGTTTGCCCTCGCTGGTGGTCTCCAACAAGGAACCTCCCATCCTGCAGCATCTGCGATGTACTCGCTCTGCCAAATCCATGAGATTGGGGTGTCTCTCCCACCCAAGCCCAGGAGTGTGTGAACACTGTGCGGTTTGCTGCCCTGTTTCAGCTCGTCGCCAAGGAATCACCAAGTGCACACTGTATGATCGAAGGAAGTATATTTATGAATATTAACTGAAGAGTTAGTTGAGAAAGGAAAAAGACAAAATGGGCCCATTATCATTAAACAGTCAAATGTGCACAGGTTGGAGCTCAGAATTCATATTCACCGATCCTCGGCAGCCTCCCACATATTGCTCCATTGCATCCTACGACTGGTTCTCTCCCGCATCTTCTGTCTTCATCTCCCTCCGAATGAAGACAAAGACTCAGACTGGTATCAGGCTCAGAAAGCAAAACCCACTTCCACAGCCTTCTCCCCTGATTGGATGGCCCACATTCCCCAGCACCCCCTATCTCCAACGATAACTCAAACACCGGTTCTACCGGAAGACCACTACATGAACTACCCTACAACGTTACCGGTGAAGCCTTTACCAGGGCATTACACTCTCCACCCCCACCAAAAATAGTCCTGCCCTCATGGTTTTATCCCCGCTTCATGAATAACACAAATTTTCAAAGGAATGGAAAATTCCTCGGATAGGGTTGACGTCAAACAGGCACCTCTTGTCCCAGAGGTAGAAGGCATTTCTGGCGGAGAATCTTGACAGGCCCATTCCCATCCTCTGGTTTAACCCGGAAAACTGGTACATGTGGCATCTGACTCTCCACCACACAGGGTGTAGCTGCCCAGCGGTCAGCAGCCAACTTGTGCTTCCCAGGTAGTCCCAAATTCCTGCTGAGGACTCAGTCTCCTGGCTGGAGTCGGGACAACCTCACCTTCTGATCAGACCTCCTCTTATTCCCTCGACTCTGCTCGGCCGCCACGACCTCAGCCAATTCACAAGCCCTTCTGATGCACCATCAATAACTCACACTGAGACGTAGGCGAGATATCGGCTTTTATTGACTGGAAGAAGGAACCAGGAGTGAGTGTCTATCATACTATGTCCTGGAGACTGAGGCCGAGCGTCAGGCCGCAGGTCTCCTTTATACAGGGGCCTGTGGGAGGAGCCACAGGAGCAGTCAGCAGGGGCGTGTCCCGACAGGCACTTAGTTCACCACACCTTCTCAGCTCCCTTCTCATATCAGACACATACTTCAGATGAGTCTTCTGCGGCAGATCTTCCCCACCGGTCCCAAAGCAGAGGTCGGCGGGCAACCTTGCTTCGCACCCAAACATCAGGTCGTACGGCGAGAACCCGGTAGCTTCATTTCGTGTACAGTTGTAGCAACGGACCAGCTGTCCAATATGTTGACCCCACGCTGTCTTCCTGCTGTCTCCATGGTCCCGAGCATGTCTAGCAAGGTCCAATTGAACCTCACCCTGCCGGTGATAGGGCATGGTCCTCGACTTCTCGACTCCAAGCTCAATTATGAGCCCACTCTGGAAATCCCATCCCTAACCACTACCTATCCATCTGAGAAGGCCATAATGAATGAAACACTTTGGCTGCGGATACCTGGTGTGGTAATCCGTGATGACCAAGACTTCCGCCATGCTGCTAGCATCTGGCTCCATTGACGGGAAATCCATACGCACCAGGTGCAGGGGCCCCGCACTCTGCAAGTGGGACATCGGAGCGGCCCTGGCGGGCGGCGTCCTCCTCCGTACACATCGAGTGCACAACTTGCAGTACCCTTCGACCTCCGGCTTCATTCCGGGCCATAGAACCGACCTCTGAGCAATCCATGGGTCTTTCCGACTTCAGCACCATCCTCCGAGACTTCTCCGGCAGAACCAGCTGGCAACGCCGAGGCCCGCCCGGAGGCAACGTGACCCGGTATAGGACCTGGTTCCTCAGTCGCAATCTGGGCCATTCTCGCAGCAGTAGAGGGCTCCATCTTGTCGGCGTGGGCCCTGTCCCCTTCCGCAACCGCTGACCAAACTCTACTGATGCCCGGGTCATCTCGCTGAGCAGCCGCCACCTCCCCAGGGCTCAATTCCGGCAACCGATCTGTCTTCAGGGCAGCCCTCACGGTTGGCCTCGGTGTGGAGGACATACGGCAACCGGGGGTCGGCAGAAGCCAGCACGGGCGCTTTCGGCTGAAGCTCCTTCAGCGACGGACGGGCCTCCTCCCATCTCGCTCCAAAGGGCTACCATAATCTTTACCCTCCTCTCCCTTCGTCCTCCCTCTCTTCCCCAAGGGATTGAAAGGATGATTCACTTCCCGAGGGGTTCTCCGTCCTCCACACTCCCTCCTCACCACAGTTGTAACACACACTACCGGTCGCTCCACTTTTCACGGGACCCCGTTCAACGGCAGCCCGCTGCTCAGTCCCTCCCTTCCTGTCGGCTTTGCCGCACCCGCCAACGACAACCGGGACATCTCCGATCTGAAATCTGCCGCCGTCTCCTTCGACGCCCACGGGGGCAGGCTACCAAGGACCGTGCCCCGCTGACGGAGGCCTCCCGCATCTCCAGCCACTTCTCCTCCTCTCGTACTTCTCTGATCAGCTCGCCAAACGAGGGCGGGGGGCGCGTCCTGCGAGACACTCGGAGACCAGGAGCGATCGAGTCCGGCGAGTGGGCGCCTTTCGCCACCTGGTCCATCCTTAACTGAGCCACCTCTGCGCCGCAAGCAATCCAGCCGCCTCCGTAGCCGAAAAATAACACCCCCTTCTCCTGACGCATGTTCGTAAGCTGCACCTTGAGCTCCGTTGGGCTTCCCGTGGCGCCGAAAACTTGGTCCAGCGCCCGCACGCAGCCGGCGGGTGTAGCCGAAGGGTTAAGGATCTGACTAATTCGGCAGCCGGGCCTCTCAGACTCCCCTCCAGTCGCTGTCTTTTCACAGGATCGGAGCATCGCCACAAATCCAGCATCAGAGACGTCTGCTCTAACCAGGCCTCATTCTCCTCCTCTCCCTGGGGGGCGGGCTCCTCTCCCGAGAACACCCCCAGACTGGGGCTGTTTTGCCATTTATTCGCCAGGGATCTGAGTGCCGACACCAGCTCAGAACTCCCACCCCTCGCTGGAGGGTTGATCAGCCATCCCAAGTCGGACCACTCCTTCCCCTCGCTCCGCAGAAACGAGTGCAACTTGACTTTAAAGTCTCCGCCCCCCGCCCCTCGCCCCGGGAAACGCGGCAGGCTTGCCTCGGGCAGTACGGACGGCCCATGGCCCTACCTCTCCCGGGGCCCCGATAGTACCAGGCAGTCCCACTGTCAGCGCTAGTTTGGACCAAAACAAAGTCCGTGCCCGCCATTTTATCAAAACTCCGCTGCACAATCGTAACTGTTCCTAATGCTTTGACGGTGCTCAAGGTCCTCACCAGCTTTACATCTGGGCTGCGGGGGCCGACTCCACTCAATACGCAAGCGTTATCTGCAGGCGACCCCGTGGACTGGCACCACCGCTCCACCCCGGCAGCGTCCATGTCTTCATCGCTTTACCGAACAGGTTTAAACACACGATCCACTCGGCAATCACACAGTAACCAACCAACTCTGCGGGAAGATATCCCCTTTCTCCCCGGGCGTTCAGTCTTCCAATTCTGCGCCGCTCTCCGGCCGCGTACCCAGGTCCCGCTAAATCCGTGAGACTGGGGCGCCTCTCCCACCCAAACCCGCCATCTACTGCCCAGTCGGCCGAAACCAACAGACCGCACACGGCATACAATTAAAAGAGCTGTATGAATATTAACTTATCTAAAGAGTTTAGTAAACAAGAAGGGCCCGTTATGATTAAACTGTCAAATGTGCACAGGGTTGGTTGGAGCTGAACTCTTCCAAGATTCATATTCACCGATCCACACCTTGCTCCATCGAGTGCCGATTCCCCGCCCGGTCCGCTTCAGCTCCTTCGCTCTTCATCTCCCGCCCGCCGAACAGCCGAAAGCTCTCCCGGAGTCAGGGACACACGCCCCCCCAGCCTTCTCTCCTCACTGGAAGGCCCACATTCCTCAGCACCCCTTATCTCTCACCATAACCCAAACACTGCTTCTGCAGAAAGACGCTGGGAACTTCACCCGGGCTTTGTACTCCGTGTTCCACTGAAAGTGAGTCGGAGGCGGATTTCACTGCCACAGGTGGGCGTCCACGCCTCTTTTTGAGCGAGGGAGGGGTGGGGAGTTTGTTTCTTATTTCCTTTTCGTGGATGGGGGGGGGGGGGTTGAAGTTTTTTTCTTTCAACCACATGGTTGTTTTTTCTGTGGTTCATGCCTGCAAGGAGAAGATGATTATCGGAGACTGCACATTAGAGGGAACCTTTGAACCCTTATATTTAAAAGGGAGGTTGATGGGTCCTTGATTAGTCAGGGTGTGAAAGGTTATGGGGTTGACAGGGGTAGTAAATCAGCCATGGTGAGATGTCAGAATGTACTCGATGGGCCGAATGGCCTGGTTCGTTCCTACATCTTATGGTGAACTCGGTTCCTGGCTGTTCCCGATTTCCAGATGCTACCTGCCTCTTGGCGGGCCCGAGGACGGGGCGCTCTATGGGGAAGAGTTGAGACATATGAACGGTCTGAGGACTTCAATTAGTTCACAATAACATTGTCACCTGCTCCCTGTTGCAGCCTCTTTACCCCCAGTTCAAAGTTAATTCATTATCAAAGTTACCACATACAAACCTGGGTCTCATTTTCTTGTGGGCGTTCACAGGAAAATAAGGAAATAATACTTTAATGTAAAAACTGTACTTAAACAGGGAAAAAAAGACAAAGAAGCATTGTGCAAAAGAAAAACTGTGCAAATAAAAAATAATGTCGAGTCCTTGAAAGTGGGTCCATAGGTTGTGGGATCAGTTCAGTGTTGGGGTGAGTGAAGCTCTCCTCGCTGGTTCAGGAGCCTGATGGTTGAGGGGTAATAGCTGTTCCTGAACCTGGTGGTGTGGGACCTGGGGCTCCTGTACCTCCTTCCTGATGGTTGAAGGGTAATAACTGTTCCTGAACCTGGTGGTGTGGGACCTGAGGCTCCTGTACCTCCTTCCTGATGGTTGAGGGGTAATGGCTGTTCCTGAACCTGGTGGTGTGGGACCTGAGGCTCCTGTACCTCCTTCCTGATGGTTGAGGGGTGATAACTGTTCCTGAACCTGGTGGTGTGGGTTGTGGAATCAGTTCAGTGTTGGGGTGAGTGAAGCTCTCCACACTGGTTCAGGAGCCTGATGGTTGAGGGGTAATAACTGTTCCTGAATCTGGCGGTGTGGGACCTGAGGCTCCTGTACCTCCTTCCTGATGGTTGAGGGGTAATAGCTGTTCCTGAACCTGGTGGTGTAGGACCTGAGGCTCCTGTACCTCCTTCCTGATGGTTGAGGGGTAATAGCTGTTCCTGAACCTGGTGGTGTGGGACCTGAGGCTCCTGTACCTCCTTCCTGATGGTTGAGGGGTAATAGCTGTTCCTGAACCTGGTGGTGTGGGACCTGAGGCTCCTGTACCTCCTTCCTGATGGTTGAGGGGTAATAACTGTTCCTGAATCTGGCGGTGTGGGACCTGAGGCTCCTGTACCTCCTTCCTGATGGTTGAGGGGTAATAACTGTTGCTGAACCTGGTGGTGTGGGACCTGAGGCTCCTGTACCTCCTTCCTGATGGTTGAGGGGTGATAACTGTTCCTGAACCTGGTGGTGTGGGTTGTGGAATCAGTTCAGTGTTGGGGTGAGTGAAGCTCTCCACACTGGTTCAGGAGCCTGATGGTTGAGGGATGATAACTGTTCCTGAACCTGGTGGTGTGGGACCTGAGGCTCCTGTACCTCCTTCCTGACGGCAGCAGTGGGAAGAGAATAGGGTCTGGGTGGTGGGGGTCCCTGATGATGGACGCTGCTTTCTTGTGCCATCACTCCTTGTCGATGACTTCAGTGGCGGGGAGGGCTATTCCCGTGATGGACTGGGCTGTGTTCACCACTTTGAGGATCAATGCTGCCCTCCGGTGCACTTTTCACCACACATTCTGGTGACGTGAAGCACCAGAGAGACGTTCTGTCATGATCAATAAACCGGTTGTTTGGATTCAAATGACCCTGACTGGTTTCTCAGGGCCGGGTGTGTCTGCACCCGCCCCTGGCACTCCTTCTCTGCCACCTGTCCCACACCCCTGCCACGGCGCCCCATCCTCACCATTCCCACCAGATTTACAAACTCGCTCTCCGCTCCACGTTGACAAACGCAGGACGATGCTAAAGTCTTGTGCACCCTAGTGATATATATGTGCCAAAGACCTCAGTTGCACGTTGAAGACTCTTTTTAGGATGATAGAGAAAGTGAAGGGCAACGTGAGAGGGGGTTAGTTTGATCGTAGAGCAGGTGAAAGGGTCGGCACAATGCTGTGGGCCGGAAGGCCTGTACCGTGCTACGGTGGTCTATGTTACATCTAGAGACAAAATGGGTGGCGGGGTGGAGATGCGTCTCTACTGAAGGAGGTGTGAGACGCTCCTTCCCTCCGCTAGCCTGGGGCAAGGTGTGGCACCTGCTTACCCACTGATCAGGGTCACGCGAACCCTGCGAGGGGGTGGTGGACGGTCCTATGAGCAGATCACAAGTCCTGGCTATGCCACCACTGACCCCAGGCAGACCATCTCTGAAGGGTATTGATAATGGCTGGGGGGGGTGGGGGGTCACCCGTCTGGTGAAGACTGTGCCCCAGAAGAAGCCAACGGCAGACCACTTCCATCGGAAGATTTGCCAAGAACAATCGTGGTCACGTGCCCGCATCATGCGACGTGGCACGTATGGAAGGAAGGGACAGAAAAGATGGTTGCTGGGGGCTTTGTATCGTCCTGAGTCAAAGGCATGTTCAGAGGGCTGGGGAAAACCCATTGCTGTTTGTTCAAGAAGGACAGAAGGGATGATCTGGGAAATTGAGCCTCTATCAGTGGTAAGGAAACTGGAATGGATGCTCAGGAATGGGATACACGTGCGTTGGGAAAAGCATGCATGGGTGGCAGTGTAACGTTAGTGGTTATCACAATGCTTTTTCCAGTGCCAGCGACCCGCGTTCAATTCCTGACACTGCTCGTAAGGAGGTTGTGCTTTTGCCTTGTGACCGTCTGGGTTTCCTCCCGCAGTCCAAAGACGGACGAGTTAGCCGATTCATCGGTCACGTTGTAAACAGTACCGTGATTGGGCTAGGAATAAATCTGGGGTTACTGGGCGGCTCAGCTCGAAGGGCCTTTCACGTGGTATCTCATTAAATAAATCACTGTATGAGTTTATTAATAACCTGTCTACACAGCTGGGTGGTGTGAGTGAGGAACGAGCTGCCGGAGGAAATGGTGAATGCAGGTTCGGACTCAAAATCTGAAGAAAAGTTTGGATAAGTAGGTGGGTGGGAGATTATGGTCCAGGTGCTTGTCAATGGGGCTAGAATAATAGTTCAGCATGGAAAAGATGGGCCAAAGGGCCTGCTTCTGTCGTGTCATGCTCGACGGGTCGATCATGTTGCCATTACATACGGAAGTCTCTGGTGAGGCAGCTCTCGGTTTATTATCTGCACTTCTGTTGTAGGAAAGATCTTGTCTCCAGCCTGAGGCTGGAGAGGCTGCAGAATAGATTCAGGAGGGTGCTGCCTGAGTTATAGGGACTGGACTGTCAGGCTGGATCTTTAACCCTTGATGTGTAGGAGAATGAGAGATGACCTCACAGAGTTTATAAAATCATGAGGAGTGTGGATAAAGTAAACAGCCACAATAACAGCGTAAGACCATATGATATAGGAGCAGATTGAGGCCATTTGCCCATCGAGTCTGCTCTGCCATTTCCCCTCTCAACCCCAGTCTCCTGCCTTCCCCCCATATCCCTTCACATCCCAACCCATCAGGAATATATTAACCTCTACCGTAGATATACTTCAAGATTTGGCCTCCACAGCTGCTTGTGGTTATGAATTCTACAGATTCACCACTCTCCAGTTAAAGAAATGCCTCCTCATCTCGGTTCTAAATGGGCGTCCCTCTATTCCGAGACTGTGCCCTCTGGTCGTAGACTCCCCCACCAGAGGAAACGTCCTCTTCACATCCACTCTGTGGAGGCCATTTGATAGGTTTCAATGAGGTCACTCCTGAACTCCAGTGAGTACCGGCAACTCCTGCTAACTCCTCCTATCCCTAATGCGGTGACAAACGGGTTGCTTTCCTTTGTCTGCGCTGGTGAGGCCGATGGGGGGGGGGGGATCCGGATAACCAGCCCAGGCTTGTGATGATGATCAGCACCCATTGTCCTTCGAGACAGATGAATGCCAACCATCCAACCAACAGGCCCGGAGCCATCAAACCACCAACAGGTCTCGGTAGATGTGGAAAGGGTGTTACCTTCATCTCCAGCTCTCCAACATTCCAACCTATCTCCTTCCCCTCCCCCTGCCTTTTTATTCTGGCACCTTCCCACTTCCTTTCCAGTGCCTGATGAAGGGTCTCGGCCCTAAACGTCATTTCCATGGACGCTGCCTGACCTGCCGAGTTCCTCCGGCATTTTGAGTGCGGTGCTCTGGATTTCCAGCGCCTGCAGAATCCCTGGTGTCTGTGACCCTGCGATGCCTCTCTCTGTTTACTGTAAAACAGCAAACTGGTGATTCAATTACTAAAAACACAATGACTACATTTAAAATAACCTCTGAGTCATTTAGAGTGACGTCCAAGTTGCAACGTTTTAATTTGTTTTTATTTATTAATTTACGGGATGTGGGCGTCACCAGCTCAGCCAGCATTTATTGCCCATCCCTAGTTGCCTTTGGGAAGGGGGTGACGAGCTGCCTCCTTGAACCGTTGCACTCCCTGAGGTGTGGGCTCGCCCACGGTGCTGTTAGGGAGGGAATTCCACGATTTTGACCCGTTCATAATGAAGGAACGGCGACGGTTTCCAAGTCGGATGGTGAGTACCCAGGTATCTACTGTTCTCGTCCTTTGAGGTGGTAGTGGTCTGGAAGGTGCTGCCTTGGGACTTGGAATTAAAAACAAACAGCTCTGAAGCGGGGCGTTCTTGAGTTGCCCCACAGCCCGGGAACGGCCGGCTCTCCGTGAATAAAACTTTACTCTATCTCCTGCTGGATGGTGGGAGATTGAACTGGGTGATTACTGGGCTGGGATGATTCCACCACGGTTTTGCCAGCCCGCCGTCGACATCGTGAGTTGTAGACGGTTTCCGTGCCCGGTGGTTGTGTCCCGGTGATGCCCCGTACAGTCCTGGTCGCCCACTTGTCACTCAGTCACGGTATTAACCAGCCAATCAATGCAGCGCCATCTAGCCGCTGCCGGGGGAGGTGCAACAGACTTGGGTCTTGGCCAAGGTTTGATCGGCGCCGTTTGGCGATTGGCCGCGTTTTCAGAGGCAACTGCAGTTTATAGAAACCATAGAACATTACAGCACAGAAACAGGCCTTTTGGCCCTTCTTGGCTGTGCCGAACCATTCTTCTACCTAGTTCCACTGACCTGCACCTGACCCATATCCCTCCATACACCTCTCATCCAAGTACCTGTCCAAGTTTTTCTTAAATGTTAAAAGTTACTTGGAAATCGGATACACATTTAAGTATAGATTCTTGGAAGAAAGAAATCTATGGTTGTATTCCATTAGAAAAAATAACTTATAATTTAAGAGATAAATATGAAACATTTTTGAAAATTTGGAGCCCTTATTTACAAAAGACAGGATTAAATATATAGATGCTTTGAAGATGAAACAATTGGTTATTAGGGGAAAGAAATAAATATACATATTAAAATTATTACGAATTCCATGGAGCATGTGGAGATCTTCCAACCACCAGGCATTCTTTCTTTCTTTCTTTTTTTTTTCTATAGGGCAGTTAGGGGGGAGGGGTTAAGGGGAGGGGGTATGGGTTATATACATTGTTTTTTCATACTTTGTAATCATTTAAAAAACGCAATAAAAAAAGTTTAAAAAAAAAGTGAGCCCGCATTTACCACTTCATCTGGCAGCTCATTCCACACTCCCACCACTCTCTGTGTGAAAAAGCCCCCCCCCTCAATGTTCTCTTTAAACTTTTTCCCCTTCACCCTTAACCCATGACCCCTGTTTTTTTCTCCTCCCCCAGCCTCAGTGGAAAAAGTCTGTATATACCCATCATAATTTTATATACCTCTATCAAATCTAGTTTGTGTTGTATGTATTTCTAGTTTCTGGTCACGCCTTTTTAAAATAGTATTTAGCACGACTTGATTGGGTCGAACTGGCTGGCAGGCAATGAATGACACAGTATTAAATTGAACTGCACTGATTCAATGACTCTGCAGTTTGATGTTTGATATTCAGCGTGTTATTCACTTGCTTTTTTTGTCATTTGTGTGATTTGTTCTTATTTTGGACGTCGGGTGTTTGATGTTTTTGTTTCTTTGAACGGGTTCCCACGTGTTTCTTCTGTTTCCTGATTGCCTGTGGGTAGATCAACCTCAGGGTTGTACACTGCACACAGACTTCGATAATTGATGTACTTTCAATCTCTGACTGTGGCAGCAACTCGACGCACTAAAGCAGGCAGGCGTGGTCCAGTTGTTGTTCGGACCAAACGTCAGAATGGGGAAGAAATGTCATCTAGGTGACTTTAACTGTGGAATGATTGCTGGTGCCAGATGGGGTGGTTTGAGTATCTCAGAAACTGCTGATCTCCTGGGATTTTCACACGCAACCGTCTCTAGAGTTTATAGAGAATGGTGTGAAAAACAACAATAAAAAAAATCCAGCGATTGGCAGGTCTGTGGGTGAAAACAGCTTGTTAATGAGAGAGGTCAGAGGAGAATGGCCAGACTCGGTCAAGCCGACAGGAAGGTGACAGTGACTCAAATAACCACACGTTACAACAGTGGTGCGCGGGAGAGCACCTCTGAAGTGGGTGGGCTGCAGCAGCGAAAGACAATGAATGCACACTCAGTGGCCGCTTTATTAGTGGCAGAGAGACCTACTAGAAGGTTTGCAGATGACTCAATTAACTGAGTTCTAAAATAGTGAATCCCTTTGCTTATTAGGTGCCGTGATGTACAGCGTGGGTGATCACAGTCTTTCCATGGTAGTTCTTGGCAAATTTTCCCACAGAAGTGGTTTGCCATCGCCTTCTTCTGGGCAGTGTCCTCACAAGACGGGTGACCCCGGCCATTATCAATACCCTTCAGAGATCGTCTGCCTGGCATCAGTGGTCACATGACCAGGACTTGTGATCTGTACCGGCTGCTGGTACGACCGCCCACCTCCCGCTCCCATGGCTTCACGTGACCCTGATCCGGGGGGGGGGGGTAAGCAGGTGTTACATCTTGCCCAAGGGGTGACCTGCAGGCTAGCGGAGGGAAGGAGCGCCTCACACCTCCACCCAACAATAGCGAATCAGGTTGTCAGAAGGACCAGATCATTTAGGGATGTGGGCGTGGAGGAGGAGGCAGATGGGGTTTAATCTGCAGGAGTGTGAGGCTTGCTACCCTTCTGGGGGCCGCAGTGTACGGGGAGATGTACCGCGGGGCCACTGGAACCTCGAAGTGGCGGCGCAAGGGTGGTAAAGAAATCACGTGACCACGGGGCACAGGACGGCCAAGCGCCAGCAGTCCCCCCCCCCCGATTCCCACCGCTGTCTGGGCCGAGGCCGCGTGTTTCCTCCCGGGTCGGGTCAGTGAGTCGTGGGCGCTGGAAGCGGCTGGCCCCAGGACTGCATGTACCCGTGACCAATAAAGCTGATCTTTATCCTTGGGCAAGGGAGGCCTCAGCCGTTTGGTCACCTACCGACAGGAGAGATGCAAGTAAGGTTGAAGGAGTACAGAGAAAAACTTACAAAAATGTTGCCGGGTCTGACTTAGCAGGAAAGATTGACCAGGTTCCGACTTCATCCCTTGGAACGTAGAAGATCGAGAGGAGATTTGACAGAGGTATGCAGAATTATCAGGGGCATAGACAGGGTAAATGCAGGCTTTTTCCACCGGGGTAGAGTGGGACTACAGTATGGGTTAAGGGTGAAAGGTGAAAAGTTTAAGGGGAAACTTCTTCACTCAGAGGGCGGTGAGAGTCTGGAACGAGCTGGGACCTCGATTCCAACGTTTAAGAGCAGGTACAGCACATTGATGGAGGGCCGTGGTCCCAGTGGAGCTCGATGGGAGTGGGCTGCTTAAACGGGTCGGCACGGACTAGATGGGCCCAAGGGCCTGTTTCTGTGCTATCCTTTCCTATGACTCTAACTCAAGTTGCAGCCGTATGAAAGATTGCCTCCGTCTCCCGGTCAATGGAAGTGGGCCGTTATCGTCACAGTGATAAGCTTGTCTTGCGAACGGTTCCTACAGACCGGCACACGGCGCATCGAGGGAAAATAATAACAATGCGGAATAGAGTGTCACAGATACAGAGAGAGTGCAGTGCAGGCGGACAACAAGTTGCTCGATCATTATCAGGTCGATAGTGAGGTGAAATGTCGCTCGGTGGACCGGGGAACCATTCAGTCCAGCGGGGGAGAAGCCGGCCTTCAGGGTTCTGTATTCCCTGCCGATGGGGTGGGGGTTGGAGAGAATGCGGGAGGGGTCTACCGAGACGGTGCGAGGTGTAGGCCAGAGCCCGTGGAGGGGAGGCTGGTTTCCGTGAGGTTAGTGGTGAACCTCCCTGGATCAGAGGGCATGAGGAGTGTGTTCTCCGGAGCTGAGGGGACCGTTATAACATCACGGGAGGGGAGAAGGTGAGTCACTCTTCCAGGGAAGAATGCCAGAGCCTAGAGGGCGTCGCTTCAAAGTGGGAGGAGGAAGTTGGAAGGAATTTAGACTGACTGCAGGGTAGGATTATTTTGCAGAGTGGAACGGGTTGCCAGGCGAGCAGATAGGGCTAGTTTATTGGGTCCCATTATGGGCCGAAGGGCCTGTTCCCCGTGACGTGCTTTTCAATGCGCCGGCTCCCTCTAACTCTGCACCGCTCCGGCGTCTATTCCCCTCCCGGTCTCCGCGATCCGCCCAATCCTGAATATCCTGCCCGTCTCTGTAACCACTCCAACCCTTTCCGGCCACCCTCTGGTCCTTACACCCCTCCCCATCTCTGTCCTCCCACCAGCACCCAAATCTTCCCCGTCTCTGTAACCCCCAAACTCTCTCCCCTCCTCCGGCCCCGATACCCCTTTGAATGCTTCAGAGCCTACACCCTTCCCCGTCTCTGTGGCCCCCTCCAGCCCCTACAAATTTCTGTGAACCCCTCCAGCCCTTACACCCCTCCCCGTCTCTGTAACCACGCCCCCGCCACACATACCGTCCCAGAATCTGTAGCGCCGTACCCCTCTCCATCTCTGTAACATCCCCCCACACCATCTCTGTAGCCCCCACACCATTTTCGAACACCTCCCCCACACCCCTCTCCATCTCTGTAACACCCCCACACACACCATCTCTGTAGCCCCCACACCCCTCTCCATCTCTGTAACACCCCCCACACACACCATCTCTGTAGCCCCACACCCCTCTCCATCTCTGTAACACCCCCCACACACACCATCTCTGTAGCCCCCACACCCCTCTTCATCTCTGTAACACCCCCCACACACACCATCTCTGTAGCCCCCACACCCCTCTTCATCTCTGTAACACCCCCCACACACACCATCTCTGTAGCCCCCACACCCCTCTCCATCTCTGTAACACCCCCCACACACACCATCTCTGTAGCCCCCACACCCCTCTCCATCTCTGTAACACCCCCCACACACACCATCTCTGTAGCCCCCACACCCCTCTCCATCTCTGTAACACCCCCCACACACACCATCTCTGTAGCCCCCACACCCCTCTCCATCTCTGTAACACCCCCCACACACACCATCTCTGTAGCCCCCACACCCCTCTTCATCTCTGTAACACCCCCCACACACACCATCTCTGTAGCCCCCACACCCCTCTCCATCTCTGTAACACCCCCCACACACACCATCTCTGTAGCCCCCACACCCCTCTCCATCTCTGTAACACCCCCCACACCCCTCTCCATCTCTGTAACACCCCCCACACACACCATCTCTATAGCCCCCACACCCCTCTCCATCTCTGTAACACCCCCACACACACCATCTCTGTAGCCCCCACACCCCTCTCCATCTCTGTAACACCCCCACACACACCATCTCTGTAGCCCCCACACCCCTCTCCATCTCTGTAACACCCCCCACACCATCTTTCGAACACCTCCCCCACACCCCTCTCCATCTCTGTAACACCCCCCACACACACCATCTCTGTAGCCCCCACACCCCTCTTCATCTCTGTAACACCCCCCACACACACCATCTCTGTAGCCCCCACACCCCTCTTCATCTCTGTAACACCCCCCACACACACCTTTCTAACACCTCCCCCCACACCCCTCTCCCTCTGTAACACCCCCCACACACACCATCTTTCTAACACCTCCCCCCACACCCCTCTCCCTCTGTAACACCCCCCACACACACCATCTTTCTAACACCTCCCCCCACACCCCTCTCCATCTCTGTAACACCCCCCCCCCCACACACACACACCCCTCTCTATATCCATAAATCACTCCACCCCTCACGGTTCCAGTTCTGTTCCTGTGCAACAGGCCTGAGGTGCCGAGCCGTCCTTCGCCGTCGAGGCTTTAGGAGGGTGGCGAGGGGACGAATGGCCTCTCGACCCCCCCCCCCCCCACAGTCCCTCAGAAAAGCAGCACTTGAGGCGCCCACGTTTGAAAATAACTCAACAGGTTTCAAAGTCTTTATTACAGATAAGTATATACACACAATGTAAACAGATCACCTAAATCAGTTCAATCACAAAATTAAAAACAAAGGGGTGTTAGGTAACACATTACTTCGCCGACACGCTTCCTATCAGCCACGTGATTGATATCATGCAATTGTTGACACCACAGAAGAGGCTTTTTGTAACATGCGATCACGGACACCACTCGACAGGGCTTCCCACAGTCGGCTCCAAAATACCACCAAATGCAGCGATGAGTGAGCGCGGCGCCGACGCGTCTTGCCACAGGGTAATTCATTGACGGACAGATCGGGGCGTACACGGGGCAGAAAGGAGCCGGTGTGGTGTTGGGGCTGTGGGCCTTGATTGCTGACCTGGTCCAGGACGGAGTGCTGGGGTTTACGGGGAAAATCATAAGAGGACCCACGAACCACGGACCGAGATTCGAGTGTGCGAGGCCAGGAGTCACTCCAAAGATGGGGCAGATCACGCCCAAAGAACTGTTACGCCCAAAGTCTGTAACCCACTCCGGGAGATGTATTATTCTATATATAAACCCCTGGATCAGATCCCAGCCTCTAACCCACTGCTGACGATCTGTTATTCTTTATATGAACCCTGAAGACCTGGATCAGATCCACACCCAGGGATCTATTATTCTTTATATAACACCCCCACCCCCAAATTAGATCCCATCCTGTAACCTGTACATCGTACATTACTTGCCAGTCACCCCAACAACATTTTGAATTATTTACTGCAGTACATTAAAGGATATCTGTTGGTGTGGAAAACTCTATCCCGGAAGCTTACACTGCTCCTCTCTGCTGAATTGACGGGGAGCGGAGTGAGTCCTGGACTCCAGGTTTACCAGTCAGGGAACACGGCCAGCAGGCACAACACTGTGCAGAGGTCTTCGGCACAAACAGAAACAATTCCGTAAAGCCAGGGTGCTTTCACAGAGAATTAAATGAAAGGTTTCTGAATATCAAAGAGCACTGAATAGTTAAAAAACCGAACCAAATCAACACTTGGTGTGACCAGCCTTTGCCTTTCAAATGGCATCAGTTCTCTTGGGTATATATTGGGCAGTTTTATAAGAAAATTGGCTGGCTGGTAGTTCCAAGCATCTTGGAGAATTTGCCACAGTTCTTCTGCAGACCTTGGCTGTCTCGCTTGCTTCTGTCTCTCTGGGTATTCGCAAACAGCCGTACCATCTGAAACCAGATAAACAAACCTCGGGTGCCTGAGACTCCTGCACAGTGCTGCACAATGGGCATAAACCTGCAATTCTGGTGCCAAAGAGCACAGGCGGTGGGTGCATGGCCAGGGACAGTGCTGGAAGGGGATGGTGGGACATTGTGGGATTGTGGTTTTGTTGGGACATCATGAAGGGAGTTATATGCTGTGTCTAAACCTTTTTACTTCCTGCTTTTGACTTGCAGGACAGCATGACGGGATAAGACGTGGGAGCCGATACTGTCCCTGCCCTGGGAGGACTGTTGTGGGGGTATTCATTACCCTGTCCCACCTGCCCTGACTCAGTCCTGGCAGTGTGTGACAGGGCAGTGGAGAGATGTAGTACTCTGTGTCTGACCACGGGAGTGTGTGATGGGACGACGTGGAGGGAGTTTCTCTCTGTGTCTGACCCCGGGAGTGTGTGATGGGACGGTGTGGAGGGAGCTTCACTCTGTGCCTGGCCCGGGGAGTGTGTGATGGGACGGTGTGGAGGGAGTTTCACTCTGTGTCTGACCCCGGGAGTGTGTGATGGGACGGTGTGGAGGGAGTTTCACTCTGTGTCTGACCCCGGGAGTGCGTGATGGGACGGTGTGGAGGGAGTTTCTCTCTGAGTCTGACCCCGGGAGTGTGTGATGGGACGGTGTGGAGGGAGCTTCACTCTGTGTCTGACCCCGGGAGTGTGTGAACAGAGTCTTCACCCTCCACACAGTGACGGACGGGGCCTGTGTCTTGAGATACTGGCCCTTGGTAACCGATGGCCCATGCAGTACCACTGTGGATCTCGAGTGGCGCGTGGTCAGCCTGGGACAGGTCTGGACACCCTGAGCGCTGGCCGGTCGGTGGAGCTGAGTGAGACAGAAGCCAGCTCGTTGCCCGTCGTGGTGCACCGTATCCGTGAATTCTTTCTCTCCTGCCCTCGCCAGCGCTCTCCCCCCTCCCATTTGGCAAAAAAGGAACTTCAATAAATATTATCTGCTTAAATATACAGCATCGTTATTAATCTCAATTAAATATATGTCTGCTCTATCTGTACATTTTGTCTCCATAAATATCTGTCTCTCTGTTGTTCCTTCGTCGGCCAGCGATTTCATTTGAGTGCTCTCGCTGGAGTCGGTGCGTTCCGTGGGGGGAGGGGTGCTGCAGGCATGGCGAGAGGGAGGGGAGGGACTCGCGAGGTGGAAGGGAGGAAGGTGGAGGGTGGAGGCTGCCTCCTCTCCCCTGCCCCTCTCCACTCACACCACTGTGCTGATGCGGTTGACTGCCTTGGCCTTACTCCCGGTTGTGCCCTGGTTGGGGGGCTGCGACATGTGGGGGTGGGGGTGGGGGTGCGGGGTGAGGGGCGAGAGCGGGAGCAGCGGGGAGTAGGGCGAGTGCGGGGACTGCGGAGTGAGGGGAGTGAGCGGGGTGAGGGGGCTGAGGGGCGAGTGGGGCCCCAGGGGCGAGAGGGGCGAGAGCTGGGGGGGCGGGGGCGGCGGGTGGGGCTGCTGGGAGAGCGGGTGCTGCTTGAGGGTGTGTTGCAGTGTGTGCTGCGAGTGGGCCTGCTGCTTCAGCGTGTGCTGCAGGGTGTGCTGCGACGATGGCTGCATGGCGTGCACCGGGTGCTGCTGCTGCATGGCGTGCTGCGACGGCTGCATCGGGTGCTGTGGCTGCTGCGGCATGGCATGCACCGGGTGCTGCTGCATCGCATGCGACGGCTGCT
>NC_082729.1:38321885-38373119 GCF_030144855.1 Hypanus sabinus
TTAGTGTGTGAGAGTGTGAGAGAGAGACAGAGAGAGAGAGAGAACATTCCTCTGTGTGAGGTGGTCTGTGTGTTGTAGGCAGTTTTGTGATGTATGCGCCCAGGCATTCCTTTATAACTGTCAAGGGGTGTGTGTGTGTGCGCGCGTGTGTGTGTGCGCGTGTGTGTGTGTGGGTGTGTGCGTGGGTGTGTGTGTATGTGTGTGTGTGTATGTGCATGTGTGTATGTGCGTGTGTATGTGCATGGGTGTGTGCGTGGGTGTGCGTGTGTGTGCATGTGTATGTGCGTGGGTGTGTGTGTGTGTGTCTGTGTGTGTGTCTGTGTGTGTGTGTGTGCGTGTGTATGTGCGTGGGTGTGTGGGTGGGTGTGTGGGTGGGTGTGTGGGTGTACTTGCACAGGCCTTCAGAATGGGGCGTGCTGGACTCAATGGGCTGAATAGCCTCCTTTGGGGCCACAATTGTACACACAATCCCCCCCCTACCCCAGTGAAAGTTGTGGTGGAGTGGAGTTTGAATGATGGAGGGAGGTGGAGAACAGGAGGAGGGGTATACACTGACATGCAGAGGGCGATGGACTGACTATGGAGGAGAGCAGGCACTGATGGCGGGGCAGGGAGGTGTTCCAATGGTGAGGGTGGGGGGTGGACATGGTGCCACTTACTTCCATGGTGCTGTCGAGTGATCCCACACTGTTCCTCCGACCCCGCTTTCCTGCCCGGACACTACAGGTTAGGAGACAGGACACCGAGAGACCCCACCCCCTCCCCCCCTCCCACCAACCACCGACACACACACTCACACATCCATATGGAAATATTTCGGAAAACGTGGTTGATGGTTGGCCACAGAAATCAACCCAACACATCGATATACACTGGCATTTGCCTACAGTCTCAGATACAGTTACACACACACACACACACACACACACACACACACACACACACACACACACACACACACACACATACACGCACATACACATGCACACACACGCACACACACACAGTCACATACCTACAACTGGGCTTTGGTGAGGGGAGAGTGGGCCCTGGGCAGGGAGGGTGAGTTGCTAATAGGGGAGGAGCTGAGAGGCGGCCAGCTTTGACGGACCACCCCCGCCCTGGGCAGGGAGGGTGAGTTGCTAATAGGGGAGGAGCTGAGAGGCGGCCAGCTTTGACGGACCACCCCCGCCCTGGGCAGGGAGGGTGAGTTGCTAACTGGGGAGGAGCTGAGAGGCGGCCAGCTTTGACGGACCACCCCTGCCCTGGGCAGGGAGGGTGAGTTGCTAATAGGGGAGGAGCTGAGAGGCGGCCAGCTTTGACGGATCACCCCCGCCCTGGGCAGGGAGGGTGAGTTGCTAATAGGGGAGGAGCTGAGAGGCGGCCAGCTTTGACGGACCACCCCAGCCCTGGGCAGGGAGGGTGAGTTGCTAATAGGGGAGGAGCTGAGAGGCGGCCAGCTTTGACGGACCACCCCCGCCCTGGGCAGGGAGGGTGAGTTGCTAATAGGGGAGGAGCTGAGAGGCGGCCAGCTTTGACGGACCACCCCCGCCCTGGGCAGGGAGGGTGAGTTGCTAATAGGGGAGGAGCTGAGAGGCGGCCAGCTTTGACGGACCACCCCCGCCCTGGGCAGGGAGGGTGAGTTGCTAACTGGGGAGGAGCTGAGAGGCGGCCAGCTTTGACGGACCACCCCTGCCCTGGGCAGGGAGGGTGAGTTGCTAATAGGGGAGGAGCTGAGAGGCGGCCAGCTTTGACGGACCACCCCCGCCCTGGGCAGGGAGGGTGAGTTGCTAACTGGGGAGGAGCTGAGAGGCGGCCAGCTTTGACGGACCACCCCCGCCCTGGGCAGGGAGGGTGAGTTGCTAATAGGGGAGGAGCTGAGAGGCGGCCAGCTTTGACGGACCACCCCCGCCCTGGGCAGGGAGGGTGAGTTGCTAACTGGGGAGGAGCTGAGAGGCGGCCAGCTTTGACGGACCACCCCCGCCCTGGGCAGGGAGGGTGAGTTGCTAATAGGGGAGGAGCTGAGAGGCGGCCAGCTTTGACGGACCACCCCCGCCCTGGGCAGGGAGGGTGAGTTGCTAATAGGGGAGGAGCTGAGAGGCGGCCAGCTTTGACGGACCACCCCCGCCCTGGGCAGGGAGGGTGAGTTGCTAATAGGGGAGGAGCTGAGAGGCGGCCAGCTTTGACGGATCACCCCCGCCCTGGGCAGAGGGCCGGGTTAGTTGCTGAGGGCTGTCACATTCAAACTTGGCGAGGGGCAAGGCAGAAACTGTACACTCGCGGCACCGGAAAACACAAACTGTGACATCAATCCCATCTGTGAAGATCACAAGGAACCCCGAAATGGTTCATGGTCAATCCCAGTGACATCACACCCCAACGACACGACACTTCACCTGTCAACATCATTCTCCCATGACATCACACCCTCCCCACAACCTTCCTGTGACCTCACACTCCAGTGAAATCACAGTGACATCACTCACTCCCAGTGACATTACGTAAACCAGTGATATCACACAACCCCGATAACATCACTGTCTGGTGATACAACATAAACCCAGTGACATCATGCAATCCCAGTGTCATCATTCTGATGACATCACAGTGATGTCATTCTCCTATGACATCAGACACCAATGACATAACAACCTTCCATGGTCTCACAACTAAAGCCTGCGCCTGAATGTTACATCCAGCATTACATCACCCTTTTCCTCTGACATCATATATCTGTGTCAGCGTTGTTTTCACCATGACATGGTGTGCGCCATTCCACACACTTGAGCTGATGACATCACAGTATCCTGTGACATCATCCAGGAGGTCTCCAGGCACCTCCCCTCACCCCGGTGCTCCCCCAGTGCGAGTCTACGTCAACCGGTCAGACAGAATGGACCCATCACCCCAGTCGATACAGGGTGGTAATGAACGATATTCCCAAACCTCTCCGGGAATTGTCCAGCCAACACTCAGCGATGTCTCCCACCTGGTGCCTTGCTCTGTCTGAGGGAAACATGCCCTCACAGGCTGCTGTCCTGAGATTGGGGAGAAGGGTCCAGGGCGGATACCAACTGGCCCACCGTCAATCGTTCCCCAATCTGACTGACCGTTCCTCCTGCAGAACCACACGTGGGAAAGGGGTACGCAACAGTGTCAGGCATTACTCCTGCTCAGCTCTCTCCAAACAGGAACCCACAGACCTGTCCACAGAAACCCCGGCATCACCTCTCACTTTACCACGTCAGGACGCATCCCGGCATGTTGCCACGTTGATTTACACCGCTACGCACACCAGGGAACCATCCACCCTGCTAAACCCTGCCATTGACAGACCGCAGGGAGCCTCGAAAACTGTGACAGTGCGATGTGTAATCAGGCTTCCCCAGCCTCCATCCAATCACAACTGTTACCAGCCGATATCTCACTCCTCTGGGAGTGTGATGGGATGGTGAGGAGGGAGTTTCACTCTGTGTCTGACACCGGGAGTGTGTGATGGGACGGTGTGGAGGGAGCTTCACTCTGTGTCTGACCCCGGGAGTGTGTGATGGGACGGTGTGGAGGGAGCTTCACTCTGTGTCTGACCCCGGGAGTGTGTGATGGGACGGTGTGGAGGGAGTTTCACTCTGTCTCTGACCCCGGGAGTGTGTGATGGGACGGTGTGGAGGGAGTTTCACTCTGTGTCTGACACCGGGAGTGTGTGATGGGACGGTGTGGAGGGAGCTTCACTCTGTGTCTGACACCGGGAGTGTGTGATGGGACGGTGTGGAGGGAGCTTCACTCTGCGTCTGACCCCGGGAGTGTGTGATGGGAAGGTGTGGAGGGAGATTCACTCTGTGTCTGACACCGGGAGTGTGTGATGGGACGGTGTGGAGGGAGCTTCACTCTGTGTCTGACCCCGGGAGTGTGTGATGGGACGGTGTGGAGGGAGCTTCACTCTGTGTCTGACCCCGGGAGTGTGTGATGGGAAGGTGTGGAGGGAGATTCACTCTGTGTCTGACCCCGGGAGTGTGTGATGGGACGGTGTGGAGGGAGTTTCACTCTGCGTCTGACCCCGGGAGTGTGTGATGGGACGGTGTGGAGGGAGCTTCACTCTGTGTCTGACCCCGGGAGTGTGAGATGGGACGGTGTGGAGGGAGTTTCACTCTGTGTCTGACCCCGGGAGTGTGTGAGGGGACGGTGTGGAGGGAGATTCACTCTGTGTCTGACCCCGGGAGTGTGTGATGGGACGGTGTGGAGGGAGTTTCACTCTGCGTCTGACCCCGGGAGTGTGTGATGGGACGGTGTGGAGGGAGTTTCACTCTGTGTCTGACCCCGGGAGTGTGTGAGGGGACGGTGTGGAGGGAGTTTCACTCTGTGCCTGACCCCGGGAGTGTGTGAGGGGACGGTGTGGAGGGAGTTTCACTCTGTGCCTGACCCCGGGAGTGTGTGAGGGGACGGTGTGGAGGGAGTTTCACTCTGTGTCTGACCCCGGGAGTGTGTGATGGGACGGTGTGGAGGGAGTTTCACTCTGTGTCTGACCCCGGGAGTGTGTGAGGGGACGGTGTGGAGGGAGTTTCACTCTGTGTCTGACCCCGGGAGTGTGTGATGGGACGGTGTGGAGGGAGTTTCACTCTGTGTCTGACCCCGGGAGTGTGTGAGGGGACGGTGTGGAGGGAGTTTCACTCTGTGTCTGACCCCGGGAGTGTGTGAGGGGACGGTGTGGAGGGAGTTTCACTCTGTGCCTGACCCCGGGAGTGTGTGAGGGGACGGTGTGGAGGGAGTTTCACTCTGTGTCTGACCCCGGGAGTGTGTGATGGGACGGTGTGGAGGGAGTTTCACTCTGCGTCTGACCCCGGGAGTGTGTGATGGGACGGTGTGGAGGGAGTTTCACTCTGTGTCTGACCCCGGGAGTGTGTGAAGGGACGGTGTGGAGGGAGATTCACTCTGTGTCTGACCCCGGGAGTGTGTGATGGGACGGTGTGGAGGGAGCTTCACTCTGTGTCTGACCCCGGGAGTGTGTGATGGGACGGTGTGGAGGGAGTTTCACTCTGCGTCTGACCCCGGGAGTGTGTGATGGGACGGTGTGGAGGGAGTTTCACTCTGTGTCTGACCCCGGGAGTGTGTGAGGGGACGGTGTGGAGGGAGTTTCACTCTGTGCCTGACCCCGGCAGTGTGTGCTTCTGTTCACTTGGAGAAGAGCCCGTGTTGTGGGCAAGAGAAGAGGGGTTAGCAGAGGGCCTGCTCTGTAATGTCCAAGATGCTTCCCACAAGCATCTCCAACTGCCTCCTCCCCGTCCCAGCGGGTTACCTGCATCGGAGAGGTCCCGCAGGGAGCTGCTGAGCGCGCTGCGTCTCAGACCTTCGGCCATGGCGTACGTGTCGTCCAGACTGGTCAGCGTCCCGTTCAGCGCGTCCTTCTTCAGGCTGGCGCTCTGCGACATGCTGGTGCGGATGACGCCTTTCTGCTTCTCCAGCTCGGCTGCAGCGGGTTGTGTGGGGTCGGGGGGAGGGGCAGTGGGCAGCGTTAGAACCCCTAGGACAGATCCCAGCCTGTAACCCATCCTGGGGATCTGTTATTCTATATATGATCCCCTGGGTTAGACCCCAGCCTGTAACCCACTCCTGGGGCTCTGTTATTCTATATATAAACCCCTCGATCCCCTGGGTTAGACCCCAGCCTGTAACCCATCCTGGGGATCTGTTATTCTATATATAAACCCCTCGATCCCCTGGGTTAGACCCCAGCCTGTAACCCATCCTGGGGATCTGTTATTCTATATATAAACCCCTCGATCCCCTGGGTTAGACCCCAGCCTGTAACCCACTCCTGGGGATCTGTTATTCTATATATAAACCCCTCGATCCCCTGGGTTAGATCCCAGCCTGTAACCCACTCCTGGGGCTCTGTTATTCTATATATAAACCCCTCGAACCCCTGGATTAGACCCCAGCCTGTAACCCACTCCTGGGGATCTGATATTCTATATATAAACCCCCTCGAACCCCTGGATTAGACCCCAGCCTGTAACCCACTCCTGGGGATCTGATATTCTATATATAAACCCCCTCGAACCCCTGGATTAGACCCCAGCCTGTAACCCACTCCTGGGGATCTGTTATTCTATATATACACCCCTCGATCCCCTGGGTTAGACCCCAGCCTGTAACCCACTCCTGGGGATCTGTTATTCTATATATAAACCCCTCGATCCCCTGGGTTAGACCCCAACCTGTAACCCACTCCTGGGGATCTGTTATTCTATATATAAACCCCTCGATCCCCTGGGTTAGACCCCAGCCTGTAACCCACTCCTGGGGATCTGATATTCTATATATAAACCCCTCGATCCCCTGGGTTTGACCCCAGCCTGTAACCCATCCTGGGGATCTGATATTCTATATATAAACCCCTCGATCCCCTGGTTTTGACCCCAGCCTGTAACCCATCCTGGGGATCTGATATTCTATATATAAACCCCTCGATCTCCTGGGTTTGACCCCAGCCTGTAACCCACTCCTGGGGATCTGATATTCTATATATAAACCCCTCGATCCCCTGGGTTTGACCCCAGCCTGTAACCCACTCCTGGGGATCTGATATATAATCCCCCTGTGCAATTGCTTTGATTACTGTGTGGCTGCTTCTCTTACAGTGGCAGGGCTGGCTCTGAAACCTAGTGTTGCAATCCCCTGGGTTAACAGCATATTGCTATTTACGTAACCAGGCCCGTTCTCATTGCTGCCATCAGGAGCCTGAATGCACACACGTAATGTTTTAGGGGCAGCTTCTTCCCCTCTGCCCTCAGATTTCTGATTGGACGATGAACATTTGAACGCTACTTATTTAACTCCATTTTTTAAATATACAAGTTGTGAAGGTAAGTCTCTGCCCGGTTCATTGACACGAGCGAATCTTCCAGCCTGACCTGCTGAGCTCCCCCAGCATTTTCTGTGTGTTGCTCTAGATTTCCAGCATCCTCAGAATCTCTCGTTTTTATATATCTACAAAAGTAGATTTATATATATCCTGGGGTGCCTGAGACTTTTGCACGGTACTGTAGTAATTTTATGCACTGCACTGTACTGTTGCCACGAAAAACATTTAATTTCAAGACATGTGGGTGATGATAAACCTGACCCTGATATGGGTCTCTCTCTTGTGGGATGGGAATGTGAAGGTGGCAGGGAGAGGGGCCCCGACACCCCTCAGTGTTCCAGCCTCACCATTCCATAAGACCATAAGATATAGGACCAGAATTAGGCCATTTGGCCCATCAAGTCTGTCCTGCCATTTCATCATGGCTGATCCATTTTCCCTTTCTGCTCCAATCTCCTGCCTTCTCCCTGTGCCCTGACCAATCAAGAATCTTCAACCGCTACCCTAAATATACATAATGACTTGGCCTCAACAGCTGCCCGTGGCAACGAATTCCACAGATTGACCGCCCTCTGGCTAAAGAAATTCCTCCTCACCTCCGTTCTAAATGCACGTCCCACTATACCGAGGCTGTGTCCGCTGGTCTTTCCCACCACAAGAAACATCCTCTCTGCATCCACACTATCACGGCCTCTCAACATTCGATAGGTCTCGCCTGATACTTCTGAATTCCAGTCAGTACGGGCCCCAGAGCCATCAAACGTTCTTCATATGACAAGCCTTTCAATCCTGGAAAAATTTTCGTGAATCTCCTTTGAGCCCTCTCCAGTTTCAGTGCATCCTTTCTTAGATAAACTGCTGACAACACTCCAAGTGAGACCTCACCAGCGCTTTATAAACCCGCAACATTACATCCTTGCTTCTATATTCTAGTCTTCTTGAAATGAATACTAACATCACATTTGCCTTCCTCACCACAGGCTCAAACTGTAAACTAACCTTTATGGAGAACTGCACAAGGACTCCCAAGTCCCTTTGCACCTCAGATTTTTGAATGTTCTCTCCATTCAGAAAATAGTCTACCCTTTTATTTCTTCCAGCAAAGTGCATGACCATAGACTTCCCAACACTGTATTCCATCTATTTCTTTGTCCATTCTCCTAATCTAAGTCCTTCTGTAGCCTCTCTACTACCTTAAAACCTCTTGCCCCTTCACCAATCTTCATGTCGTCCGCAAACTTTGCCACAAGGCATTCACTGACATATAATGTAAAAAGGATCAATCCCAACACTGACCTTTGTGGAACACCACTAGTCACTGACAGCCAGCCAGAAAAGACACCCTTTATTCTTGCTCTTTGTCTGCTGCCAATCAGCCACTGCTTTATCTGTCCATGCTAGAACCTTTCCTGTAATACCATGGGCTCGTAGCTTATTAAGCAGCCTCATGTGTGGCACCTTGTCACAGGCCTTCAGAAAATCCAAGTATGCAACATCAACCAATTCTCCTTTGTCTGTCCTCCTTATTATTGCTTCAAAGAATTCCAGCAGATTTGTCAGGCAAGATCTTCCCTTGAGGAAACCGTGCTGACTGCAGCCTACTTTATCATGTGCCTCAAGTACCCTAAGACCTCATCCTTAACAATCAACTTCAACATCTTCCCAACCACTGAGGTCAGATTAACCGGCCCATGGTTTCCTTTCTTCTGCCTCTCTCCCTTCTTGAAGAGTAGAATGACATTTGCAATATTCCAATCTTCTGGAATCTGGTGATTGTTGAAAGATCACTACTAATGCCTCCACAATCTCTTCAGCCACCTCTTTCAGAACCCTGGGGTGTAGACCATCTGTTCCAGGTGACTTATCTACCTTCAGACCCCAGAACCTACTCCCTAGTAATGGTAATTTCACACACTCCAGCCTCCTGCCACTCTTGAACATCCAGCATACTGGTAGTGTCTTACACAGTGAAAACCGATGCAAAATACTTCAACAGTTTGTCCCCCATTACTACATCTGCACCATCGTTTACCAACTGTCCAATATCCACTCTCACTTCTCTTTTACACTTTATTCTGAAGAAACTTTAGGTATCCTCTTTAATTTTGATGGCTACCTTAATCTTCGGATTGCAACTTTTCCTTCTTAAAAATGTCTTTAGTTGCTTTCTGTTAGTTTTTAAAAGCTTCCTGATCCTCTAACTTCTCGCTAATTTTTGCTCTATTATATGCCCCCCCCCCCCCTTTTAGCTTTTAAGTTAGCTTTGACTTCTCTTGTTAGCCACGGTTGTTTGTCATCTTGCCATTGGTATACTTTTTCCTCTTTGGGATGTATATATCCTGTGTCTCCTGAATTACTTCCAAAAATTCCAGCTATTCCTGCTCTGCCGTCATCCCTGCCAGTGTTCTTTTCCAATGAACTTTGGCCTGCACCTCTCTCTCATGCCTCTATCATTCCCTTTACTCCACTGTAATACTCATAGATATGACTTTAGATTCTCCTTCTCAAATTTCAGGCTGAATTCTACCGTATTATGGTCACTCTACTCCCAAGGGTTCCTTTACCTTAAGCTCTCTGATCACAGTTGATTGCACAACGCCCAATCCGGAATAACCGATCCCCGAGTGGGCTCAACCATGAGCCAGCTCGTGGGCACTCTAGAAACGCCCCTGCTCGGTATCCAGCACCAATCTACCTGCATACAGAAATTCCCAACATCCTTCGTTCCCTGCCAGATTTACAAGCTTGCCCTCCACTCCATGTTGACAAATACAGTACCGTCCAAAAGCCTTAGGCCTATTAGTTAGATATCTGTGCTTAAGACTTTTGCACGTTTGTGACAATAAATCTGATTTGGCCATTCGGGCAACAAAGCCGCCCCGAGTGCTTCAGGTTTGGTCTTTACAGCATAGTGATCTCAGCTGGGAATCCTCTACCCCACCACCTCACTTCACTGCTCTCTCTACCCGGGGATGACCCCTCTGCCTCCTGCGATCCAGCGGCTCATCTCCAACAAGGAGGTTTCTCTCTGCTCAAACCTCCCCCACTGGCCACCCCTCAAAAGTGCAAGGAAATAGGAGCAGGTGGAGGCTGCTTGGCCCCTTTCAGCCTGCCCCGCCATTCATTTATTTTCTTCAGCCAGAGGGCAGTGTATCTGTGGAATTCATTGCCACAGACGGCTGTGGAGGCCAAGTCATTGGAGGTTGGCAGGTTCTTGTTGTGTCAGGGTGTCAGAGGTTACAGGGAAAAGGCAGGGGAATGGGGATTTCAGCTATAGCAGTTTCAAACGGGAATTTTTGAAGACTCGCGATGTACCGTGGAGAGCATTCTAACTGGCTGCATCACCATTTGGCATTGGGGTGGGGGGGCAACTGCACGGGATCGAAAGAAGCTGCAGAGATTTATAATCTCAATCAGCTCCATCATGTACACTAGCCCCCCCAGCCTCCAGGGCATCTTCAAGGAGCGATGCCTCAACAAGGGGGCATCCATCATTAAGGACCCCCACCCTCCCAGGACATGCCCTCTTCTCATTGTTACCATCAGGAAGGCGGCACACACTCCTTCAGGAACAGCCTCTTCCCCTCTGCCATCCAATTTCCAATTGAACACTGAACCCATGAACACTACCTCACTACTTTTTGCACTATTTAATTTTTATATTTATATTTACTGTAATTTACCATTTTTATTATTATGTAAAATTTCACGACCTATGCTGGTGATATTAAACCCAACTCTGATGGGGTTGAGAGGGATAATAAATCAGCCATGATTCGGGGCAGAATCGAATGGGCTGACTGGCTCAATTCTGTTCCTCTGTCTTTTGACCGTGGCTGACATGAGGTTTGTCACAACTCCTCTCCTGTGTCAGCTCAATCTTTCCAACGTTTATCTGTTTCCAAATTACTTACTTACTGATTTATCGAGATAGAGTTGGAATAGTCCCATCTGGCCCTTCGAGTCATGCCGCCCAGCAGTCCCCCGATTTAATCCGAGCCTAATCACAGGACGATTTCCAATTAACCTACCAACCGGTCAGTCTTTGGACTGTGGGAGGAAATCCACGCGGTCACGGGGAGAACGTACAAACTGCTTACAGGCAGTGGCAGGAATTGAACCCCGGCCGCCGGTACCATAAAGCGTTGTAGGCTACCAGGCCACCCAAAATATAAAGAGCTGGCCTTCACCACCATCTAGATCAGGGGTTCCCAACTGTTTCTATGCCATGGACCCCAGGTTGGGAACCCCTGGTCTCGAGAACCAGTGCCCTCGGAGAGAAGTTTCAGTTGTAAATGACCTGCTACGTACTGTTGTAAACACAAGAGATTCTACAGAAGCTGGAAATCCAGGGCCACACACACACAAAATGCTGGAGGAACTCAGCAGTTCAGGAAGCATCTACAGAAATGAGTAAATAGATGACGTTTCGGGGCGAGACCCTTCTTCAGGGGGCAGTAGTGTTTGTCCCTCGGCATTTACCTTGGGATTAAGGTTACCCCTTGTTCCTCTGAACCCCAAGGCATCCAAACCCAAGGCAAGACAACCTTCTCATCACACTCGTCAGTGCCAGGGTCTGGACCTTCCCCGTCCAGAGGAGTGGTGGGTAGGGAGAGAGGTGAGTGCTTACATTCCACGCGGTATTTCTCCATCTCCTGAACTTCGGCCACGGACTCGCGCAGATCGCTGGCGAACCTCGTGCGGTCCTGGACGCTGGGGGCGTTGAATATGATCAGAATCTTCTTCTCGGCGCTGGGAATGGAGGAGGCTAACTTGATCCCGTGGGGATAGTCTGTCAGGGAAGAAGGAGACGGCAGGGGGGATTGACTTTAAAACCTTGCAGAAAAAATGGGTGGGGGTATAACACCAGTCAGGGGCTCTTTGCCCAGCAGAAACGTAGCCTCCAAGCCACGGCCCACATGCCTGCTCTTGCCCAAAGCCAGTCTGGCAACTTTTGCTCACAGCCAACATGGCCACCTTTTCCCGCAGCCAATATGTCTGCTCAGGCCACAGTGGATATGGTCAGTCTTGCCCAAAGCCAACTGCCCACCGGTATTGTCAAGGTACAGTACTGTTGAAAAGTTTTAGGCATATATATATATATATATAGCTAGAGTGCCTGACTTTTGCAGAGTACTGTAGCAATTGTACGTCTTGCACTGTACCACTGCAAAAAAAATCTAATTTCATGACAAATATGAGTGATGATAAACCTGATTCTGATATGGGTCTCTATTGTGGACTGAGAGTGGGAAGGGGGCAGGGAGAGGGGAATCATGGTTGGGAAAAGGGGAAGGGAGAGGGGAGCACCAGAGAGACATTCTGTAACGATCGATAAACCAATTGTTTGGAATAAAGTGACCTGGCCTGGTGTCTCAGGGCCGGGTGTGTCTGCCCACAGACCAACCCCTCCCTCCACTGACTCCTTCTCTGTCACCTGTCCCACACCCTTCCTGCAGTGTTCCACCCTTGCCATTCCCAGTATTCTTTGCTCCCTCCAATATAAACTCGCTTTTGCACAGAACTGTAGCACACAACGAACATGGCCACACTTGCCCACACCTTGCCTACGACAAATGGTTCATTTAACTGCAAACCGAATGGTCCCTGTTGCCAACAACCAACATGTCTACATTGCCTATGACAAATGGTTCATTTAACTGCAAACTGAATGGTCCCTGTCGCTAACAATCAATATGTCTGCCTTGCCTATGACAAATAGTTCATTTAACTGCAAACCGAATGTCCTTCTCACCCACAGCCAACAGTACTGTACTGTACTCCAAATCAGGCCTCACCAACATCTTATACAGCTTCCATACTACGATTTAAGAAGACCAATATGCCAAAAAAGCTTTCTTTACCAGCTTTTCTCCCTGTGACACCACTTGCAACGAATTATGGATTTGTATTCCCAAATCCTTTTGTTCTACCACACTCCTCAGTGCCCTACCACTCACTGTCTCGGGAGACCGCACTCCCTGTTGTTGGATTAGACTGCTTGTTACTTTCTTTGCAGTTTAACAATTAAATATCTGCCCATATTTGTTTCAATAGCTACCTATACACATGTAATTGTACAGTATGGTTCCTAGTGGTCTCAGTACGTATCTGCAGATGTTCAGTGTGCCCCCTAGTGGTTACAATTCTGTATGATTTGGGAAGCTCTGGTGCGGCACGAGTTGAACAGGGTTTTCTGATTGGTTGACTCTTATCTACAGACTGGAATGGAAGGTTGCTTATCCAAAGAGCTGACCACATGGCAGCACCACCATTTTCCCTTTTTTTGCTTCTCTCTCCCTCTGCTCACCTGCCCGCTCCTGTTGCTGCCTGCTCCCCACTCCCTCTGCTCTACTAATGCTAAAGAAAACGATCGGACAGCAACAAGTTTTGTGTCTCTTTCCTGACTTCCGAAAGAACCTCGCATTAAAAATCCAACATCTACCCCCCTCCCTCCGGCTGAGCAGACCGGCTGTCCCTCACGACGGTGGAGGAGACGCCTCGAGCGGGACTTACAGGCGTTTTGAAAGAGGTTAACCTTCATCTCGTGGAGGGCGAAGGACTGGCGAAAACTGTAGGTCACTGAGATCTTCTTCTTCTGAAAGACTTTGGTGACCTGGGAGAGGCAGGGAGGGGGAGATAGGTTAAACCAGGATCTGGGGGAGGGGGGGGGGAGAAGGTGAGAGGGTATGGAGGGTTGAACCAGAGACGGGAAGCAGGAAGACTGGATGTCCCTTCAGAACAGAGAAGAGCAGTAGTTCCTTTAGCCAGAGGGTGCTGAAACTGTGGAATTCATCGCCACAGACAGCCATAGAGGCCAAGACATTGGGTGTATTTAAAGCGGAGGCGAACAGGTTCTTGATTAGGCAGGGTGTTAAAGGATACGGAGAGAAACGTTAAACTGGAGTTGAGAGGGAAAATAAATCAGCCATGATGGAATGGTGGAGCAGACTCGATTGGCTGAATGGCTTAATTCTGCTATGTCTCATGGTGTTATGCTCTGGGGATTAAAGTGAGATGGAGAGATGGAAAAAGAGAGAAGGATGGGAGGGATGGAGAGAGGGAGGGGAGCTGGAAGGGAAGATTTGGAGAAACAGAGGGTGGGGGAGAGGGAAAGGAAGGAAGGGGAGATGGGGAAAGATAGAGGGCAGGGGAGAGAGAGATGTAGCTGTGGATGGTCAAGACCGGAATTTATGAGAGTCGAGGCAAGAGAGGGACAGAGAGAGAAACAGAGTGGATGAGACAGAGAGAGACCAGAGAGGAGAGGGAAAGCAGAGAGGAGCGAGAGCAGAGAAAGGGTGAGAGAAAGGAAGAGAATGGGTGAGAAGGATACATTTCCAAATTAAAGGCAACTTGAAGCAGCAGCTACCATGGAAACGATCAGAGATTCCCATTTCAGCCTGCTACAGCTGAGCACCGTAACTTCATCCGAGGTCTGTACTGTTAGTAACGGCGTTTTAATGTGATTAAGTAATTGACTGCTAATCAAACTGATGGAAATAGATTGGACTGCGGCTGGCGCACTGTCCCCTTAAGACGTCGGTGGAAACTAGGCTGTGGCGCTGGGTTAAAACAAGGCTTTCGACTCCGTACTGACCACCTTGCTGGCAAATGTACAGACTGTGGTAAGTTGAGTTGAAGATCTCTGAGCTAGAGCGCTCCATCAGAGGGACACCGGGACCGTTTGTGTCTTTTTCTTCACGGAATCTTGGTAACTCCTTCCGTACCAGACGGGATTCAGATCGACAGGTTCATTATACGCTGCCAAGATAGGACCGCCGAGCCTTTTAAAGTCGGAGGCGGGGACGGATGCCTCATCCCTGTGGTCCTGTCCCAGACCTGGAACACAAGTGCCGTCCACTTTACCGGCTGCGGGAGATTTCTGCAATGCTTTGTTAGGGGTGAACATTCCACCTCAGGCTCCAGGTGATCTGAGCAATGGGATAAGCAGTGCACCCTGATGCCTTGCCTGTCATTCGGGAGGATTTTAACCAGGCCAGCTCAAAAAAATCTGATTGTTATCTACAGATCACTTGCAGTACCAGAGGAACCAGCTCACTGGACCACTGTTACACTAAGATCCAGAATGCCTACCGTGCTATTCCACGCCCTCACTTTGAGAAGTCTGATCACCTGGCTGTACTTCTACTCCCTGAGTAGAGACTGAAGACTGCAACGCCAGCAGTGAGGACCAAGAAGGTTTGGACAAGGGAAGCACAGGACTGCTTTGAATTGGTGGTCTGGACCATATTTAGGGATTCATCTCCGCGTCAGATTGAGTACACCGCAGCTGTCACTGACTTCATCAAAACCTGTGTGGATGAGTGTGTGCCTACGAGAACATACCATCCACACCCAAATGAAAAGCCGTGGATGAACTGGGAGGTTAGTGGTCTGCTGAGGGCTGGATCTGTGGCATTTAAGTCTGGCGACCCAGGTCTGTACAAGAAAAAGCAGGTACGATTTCCAGAGCGTTATTCCAAGAGCTAAGGAACAATTCTGAATAAGGCTAGAGGTGGAATTGGATGCATGTCAACTCTGGAAGAGCTGCAGGCCATTACTTCCTACAAAGCAAACCCCAATGGCAGCGATGCTTCACTCCCAGATGCCTTTTATGCCCATTTACAAAGGGAGAATATAACTACAGCTGTGAAGATCCCTGCAGTATCTCTGTCTCGGAGGCCAATGTCAGGCTGCCTTTCAGGAGGGTGAACCCTCACAAGGCAGAAGGTCCCAATGGAGTACCTGGTAAGGCTCTGAAAACCTGTGCCAACCGACTGGCGGGAGTATTCAAAAAAACATTTTCAATTACTCACTACTACAGTCAGAAGTTCCCACCTGCTTCAAAAGGCAACAATTACACCAGTGCTGGAGAAGAGCAGGGTGAGATGCCTCAATGACTAACGTCCAGTAGCACTCACAACCATGGCGATGAAATGCTCGGAGAGGCAGGTAATGCCCAGAATGAACTCCTGCTTCAGCAAAGACACTGTAACTTGCCTATCATCACAATAGGTCTACGGTGGACGTGATCTCTTTGGCTCTCCTTGGATCACCTGGACAACACAAGCACCTACGTCAGGATGCTGTTCATTGACTATAGCTCAACATTTAACACAGTCCCGATCGATAAGCTACAGAACCTGGGCCTCTGTACCTCCCTCTGCTGGATCCTCGACTTCCTAACCGGAAGACCACAATTCGTGTGGATTGGAAATAACATCTCCACCTCACTGATGATCAACACTAGTGCACCTCAGGGGTGTGTACTTAGCCCACTACCCTACTCTCTCTATACCCCTGACTGTGTGGCTAGGCACAGCTCAAATGCCATCTCTAAATTTGCCGATGATACAACAATTGCTGGTAGAACCTAAGATGGAGATTACAGGGTGTATATGAGTGAGATATACCAGCTAGTTGAGTGGTGTCCCACCAACAACCTGGCACTCAATGTCAGTAAGACCAAAGAGCTGATTGCGGACTTCAGAAAGGGGAAGACACTCCAATCCTCAAGGAGGGATCAGAAGTGGAGAGAGTGAGCAATTTCAAGTTCCTGGGTGTCAAGATCTCTGAGGATCTAACCTGGTCCCAACATATCGACACAGTTATAAAGAAGGCAAGAGAGCTTATATTTCAATAGGAGTTTGAGGAGGTTTGGTTTGTCACCTGATACACTCGAAAATCTCTACAGATGTACCGTGGAGAGGATTCTGACAGGCTGCATCACCGTCTGCTATGGGTAGGGTGGGGATACTGCAAAGGATCGAAGTAAGCTGCATAGAATTGTAAACTTAACAGCTCTATCTTGGGTACGAGCCTCCATAGTATCCAAGACATCTTCAAAGAGCAGTGCCTCAAAAAGGCAAAGTCCGTCATTAAGGACCCCCAGCACCCAGGGCATGCCCTCTTCTCACTGTTACTATCAGGGAGGAGGTACAGAAGCCTGAAGGCACACACTCAATGATTCGGGAACAGCTTCTTCCCCTCTGCAATCCGATTTCTGAATGGACACTGAAAACATGAACAGTACCTCATTTCCTTTTGAAAATTTTCTGTTTTTGCACTGCTTGATCAATTTAACTATTTAGTATACATATACTTACTGTAATTCAGCTATTTTTCTATATTTATCACATATTGCACTGTACTGCCGCCAGAAGTTAACATATGCTGGTGATATTAACCCTGATTCCGAGAGAGAGGGGTGGAGGGAGAGTGGGGAGGGGATGGAAGGAACGGAAGGGGTGAAGGTGAGAAGGTGAGAATGCAGGGCTGAGGGTGGGAAGGGGAGGGGGGGAAGGGGAGGGGTGAAGGTGAGAGGGAGAGTGAGTGAGAAAGATTGAAAGAGTGAGAGAGACAAGGAGGGAGAGAGCACAAAGACAGAGAGAGCGAGAGAAGCAGAGTGATAAAGAAGAGAGACAGAGAGACAAAAGGTGAGGCAGCAGACAGAAGCACGGAGCACAGAGGTAGAGAGCAGAAACTCACCACGAGTAGGTCATTGAAAAGGAAGACCTCTCGCTGGTGTAGACCAGGTTTCTGCGGCCTGTTTGGATCCGGGACCTCATAGAGACGGCAGCAGCAGACCAGTCTCCGGTGGGGTAGAGACAGAACCTAGGGAACAAACGGTCAGAGATCAGTTCTACTTATGCTGATCTTGTGACGGGACGGTGTGGAGGGAGTTTCACTCCGTGTCTGACCCCGGGAGTGTGTGATGGGACGGTGTGGAGGGAGATTCACTCTGTGTGTGATGGGACGGTGTGGAAGGAGTTTCACTCTGTGTCTGACCCCGGGAGTCTGTGATGGGACGATGTGGAGGGAGCTTCACTCTGTGTCTGACTCCGGGAGTGTGAGATGGGATGGTGTGGAGGGAGATTCACTCTGTGTCTGACCTCGTGAGTGTGTGGAGGGACGATGAGGACAGAGCTTCACTCTGTGTCTGACCCCGGGAGTGTGTGATGGGACCGTGTGGAGGGAGCTTCACTCTGTGTCTGACCCCGTGAGTGTGTGATGGGACGGTGTGGAGGGAGATTCACTCTGAGTCTGCCCCCGGGACTGTGTGATGGGACGGTGTGGAGGGAGTTTCACTCTGTGTCTGACCCCGGGCGTGTGTGATGGGACGGTGTGGAGGGAGCTTCACTCTGTGTCTGACCCCGGGCGTGTGTGATGGGACGGTGTGGAGGGAGATTCACTCTGTGTCTGACCCCGGGTGTGTGTGATGGGATGGTGTGGAGGGAGATTCACTCTCTGTCTGACCCCGTGAGTGTGTGATGGGACGGTGTGGAGGGAGATTCACTCTGAGTCTGACCCCGGGAGTGTGTGATGGGACGGTGTGGAGGGAGTTTCACTCTGTGTCTGACCCCGGGAGTGTGTGATGGGACGGTGTGGAGGGAGCTTCACTCTGTGTCTGACCCCGGGCGTGTGTGATGGGACGGTGTGGAGGGAGATTCACTCTGTGTCTGACCCCGGGTGTGTGTGATGGGACGGTGTGGAGGGGGTTTCTCTCTGTGTCTGACCCCGGGAGTGTGTGATGGGACGGTGTGGAGGGAGTTTCACTCTGTGTCTGACCCCAGGCGTGTGTGATGGGACGGTGTGGAGGGAGATTCACTCTGTGTCTGACCCCGGGTGTGTGTGATGGGACGGTGTGGAGGGAGTGTGTGATGGGACGGTGTGGAGGGAGCTTCCCTCCTTGTGTAACCTGTGACGTCTAAACCACTCTGCCCTTACCGGCTTCTTCCCGACAATTAGGCGCTCCACAGCTTGGACCTGGGAGACGTGGTCATCGTTTGTCCTGAGCTCCCGTTTCTGGATCCGGTGGTAGATTCCCACCAGCATATCCCGGGGAATGTCCTCCCCATTGTCCACCCCTGCGGAGCAAATAACCAGGGCATGATGACTCGGAATTAACACAAACCGTGCATGGTGTCCCCGCCCCGCCTCCTTCCCCCTCTCGGGCTCCCTGAGCCGGTCTGATGAGGCGGGGGGGGTTAATAAACAGTTGACGTTTCAGGCCGAGACCTTTATGGGTTCGGATGAAAGTTCTCAGCCCAAAACATCAAATCTTTACTCACCTTATTGGTCTGACCCGATGGACTGACGTCTAGAAGTGATAATACAGTCACAGCGCACTACAACACACCAGGCCTTTCAGCCCATCTAGCCTGTACTAAACAGTTATTCTGTTTTGTCCCAGCGACCTGCACCGGGCCCATACATCCATGTACTTATCCAAACTTCTCTGAAACGTTGCACATGAACTCACATCCACCACGTTCCACACTCTGAGTGTTGAAGGTCCCCTTACACATTTCATGGTATCAGTGTGTGAATGTAACCCACGACATCTTGCCCGGTTTCCGTGCATTTACCCCATCTATACCCCCTCACACCTCTGTCAAATCTCTCCTCATTCTCCTACACTCCAGTGGATAAAGTCCTAAACTAGTCGACCTTTCCCTATAACTCAAACCCTCATGTCCTGCCGCATCCTTGTGAGTTTTCCCTGCACTCGTTCAATCTTACTGAAATCTTTTCTGTGGGTAGCTACAAAACTGCAAACAATGCTCCAAATGCGGCCTCACCGATGTCATCTCAACATAACATCCCATCTCCCATACTCAGGACAATATGAAGGACAATCTCCTTAGACCCCATCTACCTGTGTCGCCAGCTTCAAGGAATGATGGTTCTGTGTTCCCAGACTCTCCCCCACATCCCCCGTCCTACCACACTCCTCAGTGCCCATCACTGTGTACGCCCTAGCCGGGTGGGTCCTACCGAAGTACAACGCCTCCCCCTTTCTTCTGTAATTAGACAGACGTCACAAAATTAGCTGCAGCGGAAGGCACAAGAATTTGCAAATCTGTACAGCAGGCCGAGACGGAGAAATTCAAGATTCAAGAAAGTTTGTCAATTCCAGTACCCCAGTGTAAAGGAGAAGAAATTAATTATTACTTTGGATATGACGCAGCACAAAAAAAAAACACACAATAAGGTAAAGGTCACAATAATAAAAAAACAATAAATATAAATAAGCAAGATAGCTTGTATGCAGGAGTGTACAAAAGTCTTCTATATACACACACATACATAGCTAGAGTGCTAAAGACTTTTGGACAGTACTGTAGTAATTTTATGTTTTGCATTGTACTGCTGCCACAAGATATAAAACACATTTCACAACATATGTGAGTGATGATAAACCTGATTCTGATACGGGTCTCTATTGCGATCTGAGAGTGGGAAGGGGTCAGGGAGAGGGGAATCATGGTTGGGAGAGGGAAGGGAGTGGGAAGCACCAGAGAGACATTCTGTAACGATCAATATACCAACTGTTTGGAATCAAATGACCTTGTCTCAGGGCCGGGTGTGTCTGCACCCGCACCACCTTCCCTTCTCTGCCCCCTGCCCTCCACCCTCACCATTCCAACATCCTTTGTTCCCACCATATTTACAAGCTCGCTCTCCGCTCCACGTTGACAAATACTGTACTGTGCAAAGGTCTTGTGTGCCCTTATGTACAAAACATTTTGCATGGTGATGTGCATAGATTGATTGTACGTCCATAATATGACATTAGGCACAGGAGTGACTGACAGAAACTGACAAACGAGTGGTGGTTGCGTGTGTGGAGGGGTGGGTTAGTGGTTAGTGGTTAGTGGGTTTAGATCGGCCTGACTGCTTGGGGAAAGTAACTGTCTTTGAGTCTGGTGGTCCTGTTACGTAGCCTCCTCCCTGATGGGAGTGGGACAAACGACCCATGAGCAGGGTGGGTGGGATCCTTCATGATGTTACTGACACTGTTCTGTGTATATGCCTTTGATGCCAGAGATGCACTGGGCAGTTTCGACTGCCTGCTGCAGTGCAGTTTCTGCACCTAACAGTGGTGCAGTTTGTCAGGACGCTAACTGCGCGTCAGCAGAAGGACGCGATTGTTGATGTGCGCGGTCCAGCTCTCTTCACCCCCTCAGTGAGTAGAGACAGTGTTGAGTGTAACGCTTACACGACAGGCTGGTATATGTCTAGGGGGAAACTCCAGCCACTCACCAACCCCGCCTCCCGTAGATGCAGATGCTGTGGAAAACAAGTTAATACAATGTCGCACACACAATATCGAACTCACGCCAGATACAGTTATGGAATATACTTTAAGAATTTTACTAGAACTAAGTGAGTACGAACGATATAGTATATATGAAGGAAAAGAAAATAAAGAAAAAGGCGCCAAAACTCATCAGAGTTCAGTCAATTTAGTGCACATCGTTGGAGCTCAACCATCGAACTGTTCGTTCTCCTCCGATCTCCACGACCTCGCACCTGGGACCACCTGAAGTGATCGACCGAGCAGTGCGGCACACGTCCACCTTCTTCGGCGTCTTCTTCCCGACCCCCCAAATAGACCGCAAAATCGCAGCACCCAGACCCACAAGAAAAAAATACCATCCAACCCCATTGGTTAACAAATGAATACAATCCCCGTTATCAGCAATTCTAAACCTAAACAGACTGCGAGAAGCTTCGAGAATGCTCTGCAAGACAACACTCTCTCCAGTTAGCATAACAAAGAAGCAGTTTTACTTTTAACAAACAAAGAAGCCATTTTTGATTAACATACGCAGTACATGAGCTTTCTCCATTGCACAGAAAGGCAGATGAGTTAAACCTGGGTGTGAGCTGTCACACTTGAGGGGGGCAAATGCTGGGGGAATGTACACAGTGACCACCAGGACCACGAGGAGAAGTGATGCAAAGTCCAAGTCCATAAAAGGCTGAACGTTACAACACATGTAGGGGTGGGGTAAAGGAGAATGTGTTCAGCGTGCTCTCCTTCACAGAATATTAGAACACAGTCCAGGTTCTTCGGGCTACAAAGTTTTGGCAAACTTTTAGCCTATTCTCAAGCTTCTCTCCCACATAACTCTCCACTTTTCTATCATCCAAGTGCCTACCCAGGAGTCTCTTAAATGTCCCTGTTGTATCTACCTCTACGCCACCCGACAGGAAGTTCCACACACCTACTGCTCTCTGTGTTAAAAAAAACTTACCTCCGACATCCCTCCAATCACCTTAAAAGCACAAACAAAATGTTGGAGGGACTCAGCGGGTCAGGCAGCATAGACGGAATAAGCATAAGCATTCGACGTTTCGGGCTGAGACCCTTCTCCGGGGGTGGAAAGGAAGAGCGAAGACGCCAGAGTAAAAACGTGGGAGGAGGATAGGTGGAAGGTGATGGGTGAAGCCAGGAGGGTGGGGAAGGTAAAGGGCTGGAGAGGAAGGAATCGGATAGGAGAGGAGAGTGGACCGTGGGAGGAAGTGGAGGAGGAGGGACACCAGGGGGAGGTGATGGGTGGGAAAGGTAAAGGGCTGGAGAGGAAGGAATCGGATAGGAGAGGAGAGTGGACCGTGGGAGGAAGTGGAGGAGGAGGGACACCAGGGGGAGGTGATGGGTGGGAAAGGTAAAGGGCTGGAGAGGAAGGAATCGGATAGGAGAGGAGAGTGGACCGTGGGAGGAAGTGGAGGAGGAGGGACACCAGGGGGAGGTGATGGGTGGGAAAGGTAAAGGGCTGGAGAGGAAGGAATCTGATAGGGGCGGTGGGAAGGGAAGGAGGAGGGGACCCAGAGTGAGATGATGAAAAGAGGGAAGAGGACAGAGAGGGGAATAAGAAGTTTATGAAGTATAGAAGACAGCTTAAAATTGTGCCCCTCCTCGTACTAGCCATTTTCATCCTGACTATCTACTCTTATCATCCTGTACACGTCTATCTAGTCACCTCCCATCCTCCTTCACTCCAAAGAGAAAAGCCCAGCTCACGTAATCTCTCCTCAGGCAGCATCCTGGTAAATCTCCGCACCCTCTCTAAAGTTTCCCTATGATGAGGACAGCTGGACGGAAAACAATAGGGTAAGTGTGATGCTCAGTTTGGGAGTGGGGTACAAGCGACAGGAAAGAATGCTGCAGCTCTATAAAACTTCAGTTTGGCCACATTTGGAGCATTGAGGACTTCTTTCAACAGGCGGCATCCGTCATTGGACCCTCACCAACCAGGACCTGCCCCGTTCTCGTTGCTACCGTCAGGGAGGAGGTACAGGAGCCTGACGGCACACACTCAACAATTCAGGCACAGCTTCTTCCCCTCCACCATCACTTTCTGATTGGACACTGAACTCATCAACACTACCTCACCACTCCTCAATTGCAATATTTTTAAATTGTAACATAGTAATTTTTTAAACGTACCACGCCGCTACCACAAAACAAATGATAAGATTGAAAGATTAGCTTTATTTTCACACGTACCGCGAGGTGAGTCGTTCGCATCCAATGATGTGCTGGGAGGCAGCTCAGAAGTGTTGTCATGATACCGTCGCCAACGTAGCAAGCCAATGACTCACTCACCCTAACCCGTATGTCCAGGGACCGTGGGAGGAAACCCGCACGGCCACAGAGAGAACGTACAAACTCCTTACAGACGGTGGATCGCGAGGGGCCGTCGACCATCATGCTGCCGCACTCTGCGTGATTTCACCGCATGTGTCAGCGGTAATAAGCCTGAGACTGAGTCCTGGTCACCTCATTGCAGAAAGTACCTGGAAGCTTCAGAGAGGGGTGGAAGGAGTTCACTAGGATGCTGGCCAGGGTCACGCGCAGGCTGAGGGGTTTAACTTGGCACAGAAGGGCCCGTCCCTGCCCCGTGCAGCTCCACGTTCTTCACTCACGGACGCTGATCACGGCAGGAGAGGTGGGAACCCGTTTACGGTGAAGGTGGTGGGGAGGCTTCTGGACCCTGGAAATGGGGAGATAGGGGATGGTTGATAACCTCTCAGTCAATGTCAGCTGATTATTGACTATAGGAGGAGGAAAACCGAGGTCCTCACTGGGGGAATCAGAGGTGGAGAGGATCAGTAACTTTAAATTCCTTGCTGTTATATCAAGTACTTTAAATTCCTCGGTGTTGGTTTCTACAGGAACACAATTGAGAGCATCCGGACTAGCTGCATCACTGCCTGGTATGGGAACTGTACCTCACTCAGTCACAGAGAGTGGTGCGGGCAGCCCAGCGCATCTGGAGATGTGAAATTCCCACTATTCAGGACATTTCAGGTGTGAAAAAAGGGCCACTATTCAGGTGTGTAAAAAGGGCCCGTAGGATCATTGGGACCCGAGTCAGCCCAACCACAATCTATTCCAGCTGCTACCATCCGGGAAACGGTACTGCAGCATAAAAGCCAGGACCAACAGGCTCCAGGACAGCTTCTTCCACCAGGCCATCAGACTGATGAACTCACACTGATTTGAGTGTACTCTATGTTACACTGACTGTTCTATTATAAAATACTATGGAGGCGTAATGTAAAGATTTTTACTCCTCATGTATGTGAAAGATGCAAGAAATAAAGTCAATTCAATTCCAAAAATTCACAGGGGAGACTCCATTTTGCAGCAAATGGAGTGAGGCACATTTTCACCGCGGTTCTATCTTTCACACCTTACATTCCACTGATAGATCCGTCTTAAGTTTGAAGATTCACTACTTTTGTTGAAGGACTTATGACTTAATTATGATGGCAGGAAGTCGATCGATCTGGTATTGAATTGAGAGGCGGCAAGACCCTTCACGAAACGGAACAAATAAAGAAATCGGAGGAACCTTTTACTTTAGAAAAAATACTCTGTTCAATACAAGATATGGAACTTGAATTTGGTTCACTTAACACAAAGATTAATAAACTGACAGATGTTAATGGAAAGCTTGAAAAATCCATCTCTACTGTTCAAGAATCTTTGAAGAATTTGGATTTTCAATTTCAGACGGTCAAACAGATTATTTATTGAACTGAGGGGGAACAGGAATCAGTCAGGCAAACTATTAACAAGCAAGAATTGAAGATGTCATCTATGGAAAAGAAAATTAATAAAGTTACTTTGGAACTATCAAGAACAAAGAAAAAATCGATTGATTTAGACAGCAGAATGTGCAGGAGGTATTTACGTATATTGGGCTTGCCTGAAAATACTGAAACCGGTGTCCTGTTTAAAGTTCTTTTCAGATATGCTATATTCACTTTTTAGCGAGATTCTTAAAGCGAACCCTGTACTCAATACTCATCAAATTCCATGATGTAAACCCTGAACCGAATTGCGTCCATGACCACAGATACTTTGCTTGCACTATTTTACAACCAAAGAAGCTATACTCCGAGGGACAAGGAAAAGGGGTAAGCTAATCTACAATGCAACAGAAGTTTGTTTAGTGGAGGACTTTGCTCCTGAGGTTTTTGCCGAAAGAAGGAAATACCAGGAATTGATGGTTCGTTATCCGGCACGTCTGATAATTTTTCCGCCTGACTCTCGGCCACAAAGGATTAATTCTCCAGATGAAGGGTGGGAATTTATTAAGGGATTTAAGTCTATGCTGAATGTAACTTGAATAGGTAACTCCGAGCTGGGACAGGTTTATAGATGCCTTGAGGAAAGTCTGTTCTATGCTTTATGGATGTCCGTACAGGACTTGGCTGATTTAATTGTTTTTAAATTTGTTAATAATTAGTATATATTTACAGTTGCTTTGAAGAAAATCTGTTCCGCATTTTATGGATGTCCTCACACGACCTGGTTGATTTAATCCTTTTTCGCCTGCCTTAATATTAATATAGCTTTGGGTTTGATATATATATTTACCTTTTTTGTATGATTTCCAAGTACTTTTTAACAATTTCAGTTGTAATATATCATTTCCTTGGATTTATCCTTTTCTGAATACATGATTAATAAACTTTAGATGAATTTAAGATAGCCGTCGCCAGTTACGTTTTAACTATTGTTTGACATTACAACATCTGAAATTTGTTCATTATTTTTATTGTCTAAAATCGGTGGGGTAAACGTATAACTTCGTTAATACAGCTGCAAAATGGAGATTGGGGTTAGGAATCATAGGTTAGCATGCGATCTTTCTATTGGATCGCTTCTCAGGCTTTGGGGGGAAAGGGGTGGGGCTATTAGAATAGTTTTTTTTCTCGACTGGGCAGTTCTGAGAGGGTATATCTTATATTAACCATGTTGTTACTTCTGGACAAGCCAGTGCTGTTTTTTTCTTTTGGATCTAGTTTGCACTTGCACAATAGCTTTCTTTATAAAATTTTAAATGCATTCTTAAACATGGATGCTAATAAAATTAATATAATTCCTTGGAATTTGAACGGCACGAATCATCCTATTAAGCGTAAAAAGATTTTTAAGAAATTAAAAACACTTCATGCGGATATTATTTTTGCGCAAGAGAATCACTTACGGAAACAGGATGAAGATCGCTTTTATAAATTCTGGAAGGGCCCTTTATATTATTCTTTATCAATAAATAAAGTTAGAGGGGTATCTATTTTTGTTAACTCTAAAATCCCTTTTGTACATTTTAATATTGTTACTGGTTTAATTGGAAGATATTTAATTGTCACTGGTTTGTTATGTGGTCAAAAGGTAGCTTTGGTGTGTGTTTATGCACCTAATTTAGACAGTCCTGAATTTTTTAAGAAGCTATTTTCCGCGCTCCCGAATCTAAATGAATATAAGTTGATTATGGGTGGTGACTTTAACCTGTCGACTGACAGGTCATCAATCAATCCGTTGCTTCCCAATAAAGTGGCAACTTGTATTAATTCTTTTCTATTAGAATATGGCTTGGTCGATATCTGGACATATAAGCACCCTAATGACAAAGATTTTCCTTTTTTTTCCCCCACATGTACATCATAAGTATTCACGAATTGATTATTTTTTTTCTAGATACACAACTGTTGTATTCTGTTATCAACTGTGCGTATGACATCATTGTGTTGTCAGATCACACACCTATGAAATTAACTTGGAGGCTCTCTGATAATATTTTGAAAATGTCACAGTGGAGATTGAATCCCGTATTGATACATGATCCAACCTTTGTTAGTTTTATCAAGGAGCAAATTTCTTTATTTTTTTGAACTTAATACAACTGAAGGTATGTCAAATTTGATTATATGGGATGCAATGAAATTCTTTCTTAGGGGACAGATAATTTCATATTCAGCAAGTTTAAGAAGGAAAACCAAAGCAGAACTTTCAGTGATTACTAATAAAATTAGAGAGATAGATAAAGCGTATTCAGTAAGACCTAGTGAAGATCTATATAAGGGTTGAACTCCAAACACAGCATGATCTGCTTTTGACCTTCCCCATTGAGCAGCAACTTTTTAAGTCAATTCTATATACATGATGACAAATCAGGTAAATTGCTGGCTGGTCAGTTGAAGGCAAATATGGTCAGAAGACAGATTTTGAAAATACATAAACCATATAGAACTGAAACATTAGATCCTCATGAAATTAATAAGATATTTATGGATTTCTGTTCTAATCTTTATAAATCTGAATTTTCTGATAATACTATCGTTATGAATAGATTTTTGCAAAAATATACATAAAATTTCTATTCAAGATATTAATACACTAGATGTGCCTATTAAACAAGAGGAAATAGCTAGGGTTATATCCTCTATGCATTTAGGGAAAGCTCCGGGATCAGATGTATAATGGAATTTTATAAGACTTTTACGAAATGCTTACGTCACATCTTTGTCAAACTTTCACTGATTGTATATCCTCTGGGAATCTTCCAAAAACTTTTTATGAGGCATCAATTTCATTGATTCCTAAAAAAAGGAAATGATCTACATGAATGTGCCTCCTATAGATCAATTTCCTTATTGAATGAGGATTTTTAAATTCTCTCTAAGATTCTGGCTAATAGGCTTGAGAATATTTTGTCTACTGTTATTTGAAATGATCAAACTGGATTTATTAAAAATAGGTATTCACATTTTAATATTCGAAGACTGTTAAATATCATTTATTCTCCCTCAGTTAAAGAATATGAATGGACTGTTTCTCTTGATGCAGAGAAAGCATTTGACAGGGTGGAATGACCTTATTTATTTCAGGTTTTGGAGAGATTTAACTTTGGTTCGGGATTTATTTCTTAGATCAAATTGATCAAACCCCAATGGCGGCACTCATAACTATCAATCAAAACGCTCCTTATTTTAGACTATATAGAGGAATTCGTCAGGGTTGTCCTCTTAGTCTTTTATTATTTAATTTGGTTTTAGAACCACTTGCTATCACTCTCAGGGACTCCAACTCTGTTCAGGGTATTAAGAGCGGGGATAAAGTACATAAGGTTTCGTTATACGCAGATGATTTATTAGTTTACATTTCAGACCCTAGGAAATCTATTCCCTCTATGTTATCCATATTTTCCGAATTTAGTACTTTCTCTGGATATAAGTTAAATTTACATAAAAGTGAATTATTTCCTATTAATAATTATTCTGATCAATATGATCAAATACCTTTTAATATTGCTAAAATTATTTTACTTATCTTTGTATTAAAATTACTAAAAATTTTAAAGATTCATATAAATATAATTTTCTTCCTTTAATTGAATATACACAACAAATGCTTTCCAAATGGTCGCCTATGACGATGTTGTTAATTGGTCTAATAAGTGCTATAAAAATGACAATTTTACTGAAATTTTTAAATACTTTTCAAGCTGTTCCATCCTTTGTCCCGAAAATGTTTTTTGATAGAATAGGTTCTATGATCTTGTCTAATATCTGGAATAATAAGAGTTCCAGAGTGAGTAAACCTTTACTGCAAAAGTTAAAAAAAAAAGGAGGCTTGGCTTTACCAAACTTTAGATTCTATTACTGGGCAATTAATATTCATTATATTACTTTTTGGATTCATTGTATAGATAACCAGGACTGTCTTTCATGGTTGGACTTGGAGAAGAATTTGGTAAGGGGGTTCTCTTTGGCTTCTTTACTGGAAGCTCTTCTTTCCCTTTTGTTTTCTGGGATTGGTAGACAAGATCTCAGTCCCATTGTTAGACATACGTTAAAAGTTTGGTTTCAGTTTCACAGATTTTTTGACTTAATTAACTTCGTTCTTTCTAGTAATATCCACTTTAACTATTTTTTTTAAACCATCAATTTTAGATAAGGCCTTTTTAACATGGAAAACTAGGAATAAAAACATTTCTAGATTTGTTTAATGTCTTTTTCGCAGCTAGTGGACAAATATGACATATCTAATGCACAATTTTTTAGATATTTACAAGTTGGGAATTTTTTTACATGATTTATTACCGAATTATCCACTTACTCATTTACCAAATATGACAGATGTTATTTTTCAGCTTAATCCATTTCAAAAAGGATTGATAGCCATTATATATAAACGGCTATTGAATTTACGAATGGTGTCTAATGATAAGGTTAAACGTGCTTGGGAATTGGAACTTCAGGAGTCATTTTCAGACAATGGAATAAAGTTTGTCATTTAGTTAACAATTCATCTCTTTGCGCCCGTCACTCCTTGATTCAGTTCAAGGTAGTGCACAGGGTGCATATGTCAAAAGATAAACTAGCGCATATTTTTTCTAATATAAATCCCACCTGTGGTATTTGCAACACTGAGGTGGCTACCCTAACTCATATGTTTTGGTCTTGCATAAAGTTAAATCATTTTTGGAGAGATGTTTTTAGAAAATTCATAAGGTTTGGACCTACAACCTAATTCATTTAAGGCAATCTTTGGAATTGTTCCAATGGAAGCAGGAAATATTCCTGCTTCCGCTCAGCGCACGATAGCTTTCTCAGCTTCATTGGCTAGGAGAGCTGTTCTATTGTACTGGAAGGATCCCAATCCACCGACTGTTTTTTTTCTGGCTCTCCTCCATTATGTCGTGTTTAAGTTTGGAGAAAATTAGGAGTCGGACGTTTGATACATCTTTTAAATTTGAGCAAACCTGGTGACCTTTTATTCAATATTTTCATATGATCTAATTCTTTTTACTTTTTCAATTAATTTTTTTTTCCTCCATGAAGTTTTAGATTTGACCTGAAGGGTTTTTTTATCCCCCCTTTTTTTTAAACTGTATCCTCAAAATGGGCTCCCAGTCCCTTTTTTTTTTGTTATAGGTAAGTTTAGTGGTTTTTTTCTCTCAATAACAGAAATTTTGAGTCTTTTTTTCTATGACTGTTAAGAGGAGATGTGGTTCTTTTTTTTCTTTATATTAGCTTAATACTATATATGATTTTGACGATGTATTGTGGCGACCCACTTTCTTCGCAGGCGAACCGGCTCACAAATAGCCAGCGCGCGGGAAGAGACTTTGGTAATGCACCTCTGATGTCATTTCCGCCCGGAGAGGGCGGGCGCTAGGGATTTAAATGCCAGCACCGCGAAGTTTGAATAAACTAGTCTCGAAGCGACTTACCGACTGTGTGGAGCACATCGCTACATTGGTGACCCCGACGGTCCAAACGGGATTTGGACCGAAGATGACCGACTCTTCATCTGTTCACGCAGTTTCGCTAAAACTGCCGACTTTCTGGACGCTGCGACCACGCGTGTGGTTTAGCCAAGCAGAAGCCCAGTTCCAGATTCGGCAGATATCCTCTGATTCCACGCGTTACTACCACGTGGTGAGCGCCCTTGACCAGGAGACAGCCGCCCAGGTTGCAGATTTCATACAGTCACCCCCGGAAGAAGGCAAATATGAAGCATTCAAAGCACTGCTCATTGGGACCTTTGGCCTCTCACAGCGTGAGCGGGGTGCCCACCTGCTTCACCTGGACGGTTTGGGAGACAGGCTGCCGTCAGCATTGATGAACGAGATGCTGGCCCTGGCTGACGGACACAAGCCCTGCCTCATGTTCGAGCAAGCATTCCTAGAGTGACTGCCTGAGGACATACATCTGCTGCTGGCTGATGCAGATTTCAGCAACCCCCGGAAGGTGGCGGCCCGGGCAGACGTGCTGTGGAAAGCCAAGAGGGAGAGCATGGCGTCTGTCGGTCAGATTCCCAGGCCACACGCCCAACAGCAGACCAGACCAGGCCCGGCAGGGGGGCGCACACAACAGGAGTGAGGAGTGAGGAGGACAGAGAACAGTGGTGTTTCTACCACCAGCGGTGGGGCACAAAAGCCCACCATTGTCGCCTGCCCTGCAAGGGCCAGCTGCCGCTAGTGACTATGGTGGCAGGCCACCAGGACAGCCTCTTGTACGTCTGGGACAAACAGTCGGGATGCTGCTTCTTGGTCGACACCGGAAATCAGCGTCTTGCCCCCGACGGGGTACGACACCCGCAACAGGAAGCCAGGACCCACCCTGAGGGCCACAAACGGCAGCACGATACAGACCTACAACACCCGCACAGTGCAGCTGCAGTTCGGCACCAGCCGGTTCACGTGGGACTTCACACTGGCCACGGCGGCCCAACCACTCCTGGGGGCAGACTTCTTGCGAGCTCACAGCCTGCTGGTCAACTTGCAAGGGAAAAGACTGGTACATGCCGAGACTTTCCAGACATTCTCCCTGGGTGGAGCCAAGTTGCCAGCCCCACACCTGGACTTCATCACGTTGTCAGACAACGAATTCACCAGAATCCTGGCGGACTTTCCATCGATTCTGGCACTGCAGTTCACGGCAGCCATGCCCAGGCATGGGGTACAGCACTACATCCCGACCCAGGGACCACCCTTCCACGCCTGCTCACGAAGGCTCCCCCCGGAAAATCTCCACCTGGTGAAGGAGGAGTTCAAGAGGATGGAGGAATTGGTGATCCGACAGCCCATGGGCCTCCCCCCTGCACATTGTGCCCAAAGCAGCCGGGGGTTGGAGACCATGCGGCGACTACTTCAGACTGAACGAGGCTACAACTCCAGACCGCTATCCCGTGCCGCACATACAGGACTTTGCAGAAAACCTGCACGGGGCAAGAACCTTTTCCAAAGTAGACCTCGTCCGGGGATACCATCAAATCCCGGTGCACCCTGAAGACATCCCCAAAACAGCACTCATCACACCGTTCGGCCTGTTCAAGTTCCTCCGAATGCCGTTCGGCCTGAAGAATGCCGCACAGACGTTCCATGGGCTAATGGATGCGACTTGGACTTTGCATTCATCTATTTGGATGACATCCTTATAGCCGGCAGGAGGCGCCAGGAGCATCTGTCCCACCTCCGTCAACTCTACTCCCGCCTGAGTGATTTCGGCCTCACGATCAACCCGGCCAAATGCCAGTTCGGTCTCGACACCATCAACTTCCTGGGCCACAGGATTACCAAAGACGGGGCAACACCTCTACCCGCCAAGGTAGACGCGATCCGCCACTTTGCCTGGCCCAAAACGGTCAAAGGCCTGCAGGAGTTAGTTGGTATGGTGAACTTCTACCACCGTTTCCTCCCCTCAGCAGCCTGTATCATGCGCCCTTTGTACACCCTGATGTCGGGTAAAGGCAAGGACATTACTTGGGACGAGGAGGCCGCGGCCGCTTTCGTTAAAGCCAAGGAAGCCTTGGCAGATGCTGCGATGCTGGTGCACCCCAGAACGGACGTTCCAACTACACTCACGGTGGACACATCCGACACAGCAGTCGGTGGGGTGCTGGAGCAGCTCATCGAGGGGCGCTGGCAACCCCTGGCATTCTTCAGCAAGCACCTACGACCACCCGAACTCAAGTACAGTGCTTTTGGCTAGGAGCTGTTGGCACTGTATCTGGCAATCCGGCACTTTGGGTACTTCTTAGAAGGCAGGCCGTTTGCCGCATTCACAAATCGTTGACCTTCGCGTTCATGAAGGTGTCCGATCCCTGGTCAGCTCGCCGCAGCGACATCTTTCCTACATCTCCGAGTACACGACCGACATCCAGCATGTCTCAGGAAAGGACAACGTCATGGCAGATGCACACTCCAGACCAGCTGTCCAGGCCCTGTCCCTGGGGGTGGACTATGCAGCACTGGCAGAGGCGCAGCAGGCAGACGACGAGATGCCCAGCTACAGGACCGCAGTCTCGGGTTTGCAGCTGCAAGACTTTCTCATAGGCCCAGGTGAGAGGACCCTCCTGTGCGACATGGCTACAGGCCAACCTCGCCCCATCATCCCGGCAGCCTGGAGGCGGCGACTTTTCGACTCCATACACGGTTTGGCGCACCCATCTATCAGGACAACCGTCCGGCTGGTCTCCAGCAAGTTCGTGTGGCACAGACTTCGCAAGCAGGTCAGTGAATGGGCCAGAAAGTGCACGCAGTGCCAAGCAGCCACGGTGCAGCGGCACACTAAAGCCCCGACGCAGCAGTTCGAACCCACCCACCGGAGGTTCGACCACATTCATGTGGATATCGTGGGCCCCCTACCAGTGTCCCGAGGAGTGTGGTACCTCCTAACGATGGTAGACCGGTTCATGAGGTGGCCAGAGGTGGTCCCGCTCACCGACACATCTGTTGATTCCTGCGCCCGAGCACCGATCGCAACCTGGGTAGCATGTTTCCGGGTACCGGCCCACATTACCTCCGACAGAGGCGCCCAGTTCACCTCCAGCCTGTGGTCAGCTGTGGCCAGCCTGTTGGAAACGCAACTGCACCACACTACTGCCTACCACCCACAGGCGAACGGACAGGTGGAGCGTTTCCACCATCACTTGAAGTCGGCTCTCATGGCCTGACTGAGAGGACCTAACTGGGTGGACGAGCTTCCCTGGGTCCTGCTTGGAATTCGTACAGCGCCCAAAGAGGCTCTGCACGCCTCGTCGGCCGAGTTGGTGTACAGTGCGCCCCTGGCCGTCCCAGGAAGAGTTCATACCAGCCCCAAGGGGGCAAGAGGAAGAACCCACAGCAGTCCTGGACAGACTACGCAAAAGGCTCGGCAACCTGGCCCCCGTACCAACTTCACAGCACGGACGGACCCCGACCCATGTACCCAAGGACCTGCAGAACTGTAAGTTTGTGTTTGTACGAAGGGGCGGACACCGGGCACCGCTACAGCGGCCATACGAAAGGCCATTCAAGGTGATCAACAACGACTGGTCCACGCATGTGCTGGACGTTGGGGGAGAGAGGAGGTTTTCACGGTGGACCGACTCAAACCAGCCCACGTGGACTTGGCGCAGCCGGTCGAGGTTCAGGCACCGCGCAGAGGCAGACCTCCCAAACAGAGGCTGATCCAGACTGTGGACATTGGGGGGGGGGGGGGGGTGTATCGCCGGTTCTGGGGGGGGGGCAGGTTATGTGGTGACCCACTTTCTGCGCAGGTGAACCGGCTCACAAATAGCCAGCACGTGGAGGGAGACTTTGGTAATGCACCTCTGATGTCATTTCCACCCGGAGAGGGCGGGCGCTAGGGATTTAAATGCCAGCGCTGCCAAGTTTGAATAAACTAGTCTCGAAACAACTTACCAACTGTGTGTCGTTATTTCAGCGCTGTGTGTAGCACATCACTACATGTATATTCCTTTCTTTGTTTGTACTATTATTGAAATATGTATTTGAGGTAACCTCTCCTCTGATTTGCATTTATCCTTATACTTTTAAATCAATAAAAAGATTGAAAAAGAAAAAGAAAGAAAAGTTCACAGGATTTGCCCCAGGACCTGCATAAACAAGGCATGACAGTACCTCTTCTTTTTCAGAAGTTTGTGCAGATTCAGCACATCATCTACAACCTTCACAAACTTCTTACAGATGTGTAGTAGAGAGAGCACTGACTCACGGCCTGGTACGGAAACTCCAATACCCAAGAGTGGATAACCCTCCGGAAAGCGTTGGACACGGCCCAGTCCATCCCAGGCAAAGCCCTCCCCACCACTGAGCACATCTACAAGGAGCATCCATCGTCATTGACCCCCACCATCCAGGCCATGCTCTCTTCTAGCTATTACCATCTGCCTCAGGTCCCATCAGGTTCAGGGACAGTTATAACCCCTCAACTATCAGGCTCAATCATTCAACACTCAATCACCTCAACACTGAACTGATTGCACAATCTGCACACTCATTTTCGAGGCCTCTTTACAACTCTAGTTCTCAATATTGTTTTGCTCAATTTGTCTTCCTTTGTACATTGGTTGCTAGTCTTTGTTTAGATACAGCTGCAGAGGGTTGTAAATCTAGTGGGCTCCATCTTGGGCACCAGCCTACAAAGTACCCCGGACATCTTCAGGAAAAGGTGTCTCAGAAAGGAGCGTCCATTAGTAAGGACGTCCAGCACCCAGGGCATGCCCTTTTCTCACTGTTACCATCAGGTAGGAGGTACAGAAGCCTGCAGGCACACACTCAGTGACTCAGAAACAGCTTCTTCCCCTCCGCCATCCGATTTCTGAATGGACTTTGAAGCTTTGGACACTACCTCACTTTTTTTAACATACAGAATTTCTGTTTTTGCAAATTTTTTACTAATCTATTCAATATGCATAATTGATTTACTTGTTTATTTATTCGGTTTTATTTTATTTATTATTATTTTTTTCTCTCTCTGCTGGATTATGTATTGCATTGAACTGCTGCTGCTAAGTTAACAAATTTCATGTCACATGCCGGTGATAATAAACCTGATTCTGATTCTGTGCAAAAAAATCCTGCGCACTTATATACATAGCTATAGTGCCTAAGACTTTTGCAGAGTACTGTAGTAATTTTGTGTGTTGTACCGTGCTGCACTGCAGCGAAAAAAAAACAAATTTCATGTCATGTGTGAGTGATGATAAACCTGATTCTGATGCAGGTTTCTATTGTGGACTGGGAGTGGGAAGGGGGCAGAGAGAGGGAAGGGAGTGGGAAGCACCAGAGAGACATTCTGTAATGATCAATAAACCAATTGTTTGGAATCAAATGACCTTGCCTATTGTCTCAGGGCTGGGGGGTGTCTGCACCTGTCTCACAGCCCCCACCCCTGGAACTCCTGTCCCACACCCCTTCCACCGCACTCCACCCTTGCCTTTACCACCATCCTTTGCTCCCGCCAGATTTACAAATTTGCTCTCCGTTCCACGTTGACAAATACCGTACTCACACACCCGAGTGATATACATGTGCCTGACACCCTCGCACAGCACTGCACCTATAGAAAAGGTATCAATAAGATTGAAAGAGTCTGGACAAACGTTACAAGGATGCTGTCGGGGTTTGAGGACTCGATTTATTGGTAACGGGAATGCTATCTCCTCCGATAAAGCAAAGCCAAGCAACAGGTTTCATTCCCAGATGAGAACAAAGCCTTCTACGCTCACTTTGAGGCAGAAAAAAAATGCACACAGCCGCCAGTCGGCCTGTGATTTCAGTCTCTGCCTCCTGCCCCACACCCCTCCCACGGAATTCTGGCATCCACAACATTCCCAACATCCTTTGATGCTGCCGGGTTCACAAACTTGCTCTCTGCTTCACGCTAATAAACACAGTACTGTACAAAAGTCTCAGGCACCCGAGCTATACACATGTGCCGAACACTTTTACACAGTGCTATACAGTTTTTCATAAATTCTATTATATTTCTTTATGCTCCTGAAAATGCCTGCAAAAAATAGATCTAGATTTAGAAAATGGTCACACAAACAAAATCTGTAGTAGGTTTTCTCAGACCTTGACAGAGGGCCACCTCCTCCCTACCCACATCCTGCCACACCCCCTGTGACAGAGACAGGTATTCACCCCACCACACCCCCTGTGACAGAGACAGATACTCACCCCGCCACACCCCCTCCGACAGAGACAGATACTCACCCCACCACACCCCTGTGACAGAGACAGATACTCACCCCACCACACCCCCTGTGACAGAGACAGTTACTCACCCCACCACACCCGCTCCGACAGAGACAGATACTCACCCCACCACAACCCCTCCGACAGAGACAGATACTCACCCCACTACACCCCCGTGACAGTGACAGATACTCACCCCACCACACCCCCTCCGACAGAGACAGATACTCACCCCACCACACCCCCTCCGACAGAGACAGATACTCACCCCACCACACTCCCTCCGACAGAGACAGATACTCACCGCACCACACCCCCTGTGACAGAGACAGATACTCACCCCACCACACCCCCTCCGACAGAGACAGATACTCACCCCACCACACCCCCTCCGACAGAGACAGATACTCACCCCGCCACACCCCCTCCGACAGAGACAGATACTCACCCCGCCACACCCCCTCCGACAGAGACAGACACTCACCTCGCCACACCCCCTCCGACAGAGACAGATACTCACCCCACCACACCCCCTCCGACAGAGACAGACACTCACCCCACCACACCCCCCGTGACAGTGACAGATACTCACCCCACCACACCCCCTCCGACAGAGACAGATTCTCACCCCACCACACCCCCTGCGACAGAGACAGTTACTCACTCCACTACACCCCCGTGACAGAGACAGATACTCACCCCACCACACCCCCTCCGACAGAGACAGATTCTCACCCCACCACACCCCCTGTGACAGAGACAGATACTCACCCCACCACACCCCCTCCGACAGAGACAGATACTCACCCCACCACACCCCCGTGACAGTGACAGATACTCACCCCACCACACCCCCGTGACAGAGACAGATACTCACCTCACCACACCCCCTCCGACAGAGACAGATTCTCACCCCACCACACACCCTCCGACAGTGACAGATACTCACCCCACCACACCCCCTCCGACAGAGACAGATACTCACCCCGCCACACCCCCCGTGACAGAGACAGATACTCACCCCACCACACCCCCCGTGACAGAGACAGATACTCACCCCACCACACCCCCTCCGACAGAGACAGATACTTACCCCACCCGTGACAGAGACAGATACTCACCCGACACACACCCACAACCCCTCCGACAGAGACAGATACTCACCACACCACACCCCCTCCGACAGAGACAGATACTCACCCCACCACACCCCCTCCGACAGAGACAGATACTCACCCCACCACACCCCCTCCGACAGAGACAGATACACACTCCACCACACCCCCTCCGACAGAGACAGATACTTACCCCACCACACCCCCTGTGACAGAGACAGATACTTACCCCACCACACCCCCTGTGACAGAGACAGATACTCACCCCACCACACCCCCGTGACAGAGACAGATACTCACCCCACCACACCCCCTCCGACAGAGACAGATACTTACCCCACCACACCCCCTGTGACAGAGACAGATACTTACCCCACCACACCCCCTGTGACAGAGACAGATACTCACCCCACCACACCCCCTCCGACAGAGACAGATACACACCCCACCACACCCCCTCCGACAGAGACAGATACTCACCCCACCACACCCCCTCCGACAGAGACAGATACTCACCCCACCACACCCCCTCCGACAGAGACAGATACACACTCCACCACACCCCCTCCGACAGAGACAGATACTTACCCCACCACACCCCCTGTGACAGAGACAGATACTTACCCCACCACACCCCCTGTGACAGAGACAGATACTTACCCCACCACACCCCCTGTGACAGAGACAGATACTTACCCCACCACACCCCCTGTGACAGAGACAGATACTCACCCCACCACACCCCCGTGACAGAGACAGATACTCACCCCACCACACCCCCTCCGACAGAGACAGATACTTACCCCACCACACCCCCTGTGACAGAGACAGATACTTACCCCACCACACCCCCTGTGACAGAGACAGATACTCACCCCACCACACCCCCTCCGACAGAGACAGATACTTACCCCACCACACCCCCTGTGACAGAGACAGATACTCACCCGACACACACCCACAACCCCTCCGACAGAGACAGTTACTCACCCCACCACACCCCCTCCGACAGAGATAGATACTCACCCCACCACACCCCCTGTGACAGAGACAGATACTCACCCCACCACACCCCCTCCGACAGAGACAGATACACACCCCACCACACCCCCTCCGACAGAGACAGATACTTACCCCACCACACCCCCTGTGACAGAGACAGATACTCACCCGACACACACCCATAACCACTCCGACAGAGACAGTTACTCACCCCACCACACCCCCTCCGACAGAGACAGATACTCACTTCACCACACCCCCTCCGACAGAGACACTCACCCCACCACACCCCTTCCGACAGAGACACTCACCCCACCACACCACTCCGACAGAGACAGATTCTCACCCCACCACACCCCCTGTGACAGAGACAGATACTCACCCCACCACACCCCCTCCGACAGAGACAGATACTCACCCCACCACACCCCCGTGACAGTGACAGATACTCACCCCACCACACCCCCGTGACAGAGACAGATACTCACCTCACCACACCCCCGTGACAGAGACAGATACTCACCCCACCACACCCCCTCCGACAGAGACAGATACTCACCCCGCCACACCCCCCGTGACAGAGACAGATACTCACCCCACCACACCCCCCGTGACAGAGACAGATACTCACCCCACCACACCCCCTCCGACAGAGACAGATACTTACCCCACCCGTGACAGAGACAGATACTCACCCGACACACACCCACAACCCCTCCGACAGAGACAGATACTCACCACACCACACCCCCTCCGACAGAGACAGATACTCACCCCACCACACCCCCTCCGACAGAGACAGATACACACCCCACCACACCCCCTCCGACAGAGACAGATACTTACCCCACCACACCCCCTGTGACAGAGACAGATACTTACCCCACCACACCCCCTGTGACAGAGACAGATACTCACCCCACCACACCCCCGTGACAGAGACAGATACTCACCCCACCACACCCCCTGTGACAGAGACAGATACTCACCCCACCACACCCCCTCCGACAGAGACAGATACACACCCCACCACACCCCCTCCGACAGAGACAGATACTTACCCCACCACACCCCCTGTGACAGAGACAGATACTCACCCCACCACACCCCCTCCGACAGAAAGATACTCACCCCACCACACCCCCTCCAACAGAGACAGATACTCACCCCACCACACCACTGTGACAGAGACAGATACTCACCCCACCACACCCCTGTGACAGAGACAGATACTCACCCCACCACACCCCCTCCGATAGAGACAGATACTCACCCCACCACACCCCCTCCGACAGAGACAGATACTTACCCCACCCGTGACAGAGACAGATACTCACCCGACACACACCCACAACCCCTCCGACAGAGACAGATACTCACCACACCACACCCCCTCCGACAGAGACAGATACTCACCCCACCACACCCCCTCCGACAGAGACAGATACACACCCCACCACACCCCCTCCGACAGTGACAGATACTCACCCCACCACACCCCCTCCGACAGAGACAGACACTCACCTCGCCACACCCCCTCCGACAGAGACAGATACTCACCCCACCACACCCCCTCCGACAGAGACAGATTCTCACCCCACCACACCCCTGTGACAGAGACAGATACTCACCTCACCACACCCCCTCCGACAGAGACAGATACTCACCCCACCACACCCCCGTGACAGAGACAGATACTCACCCGACACACACCCACAACCCCTCCGACAGAGACAGATACTCACCCCACCACACCCCCGTGACAGAGACAGATACTCACCCCACCACACCCCTGTGACAGAGACAGATACTCACCCCACTACACCCCGTCCGACAGAGACAGATACTCACCCCACCACACCCCCTCCGACAGAGACAGATACTCACCCCACCACACCCCCCGTGACAGAGACAGATACTCACCCCACCACACCCCCCGTGACAGAGACACTCACCCCGCCACACACCCTCCGACAGAGACAGATACTCACCCCTTCACACCCCCCGTGACAGAGACAGATAATCACCCTCCACACCCCCTCCGACAGAGACAGATACACCCCACCACACCCCCCGTGACAGAGACAGATACTCACCCCACCACACCCCCCGTGACAGAGACAGATACTCACCCCACAACACCCCCGTGACAGAGACAGATACTCACCCCACCACACCCCCTCTGACAGAGACAGATACTCACCCCACCACACCCGCTCTGACAGAGACAGATACTCACCCCGCCACACTCCCTGTGACAGAGACAGATACTCACCTCACCACACCCCACGTGACAGAGACAGATACTCACCCCAATACACCCCCTCCGACAGAGACAGACACTCACCTCACCACACCCCCCGTGACAGAGACAGATACTCACCCCAATACACCCCCTCCGACAGAGACAGATACTCACCCCACCACACCCCCGTGACAGAGACAGATACTCACCCCACCACACCCCTGTGACAGAGACAGATACTCACCTCACCACACCCCCTCCGACAGAAACAGATACTCACCCCACCACACCCCTGTGACAGAGACAGATACTCACCCCACCACACCCCCTCCGACAGAGAGAGATACTCACCCCACCACAACCCCCTCCGACAGAGACAGATACTCACCCCACCACACCCCCTCCAACACAGATACTCACCCCACCACACCCCCTCCGACTGAGGCAGATACTCACCCCACCACACCCCCTCCGACAGAGACAGATACTCACCCCACCACACCCCCTCCGACTGAGGCAGATACTCACCCCACCACACCCCCCGTGACAGAGACAGATACTCACCCCACCACACCCCCTCCGAAAGAGACCGATACTCACTCCACCACACCCGTGACAGAGACAGATACTCACCCGACCACACCCCCTCCGACACAGATACTCACCCGACCACACCCGTGACAGAGACAGATACTCACCCCACCACACACCCCGTGACAGAGACAGATACTCACCCCACCACACCCCCTCCGACAGAGACAGATACTCACCCCACCACACCCCCGTGACAGAGACAGATACTCACCCCACCACACCCTCCGACAGAGAGATACTCACCCCACCACAACCCCTCCGACAGAGACAGATACTGACCCCACCACACCCCCTGTGACAGAGACAGATACTCACCCCACCACACCCCCTGTGACAGAGACAGATACTCACCCCACCACACCCCCTCCGACAGAGACAGATACTCACCCCACCACACCCCCTCCGACAGAGACAGATACTCACCCCACCACACCCCCGTGACAGAGAGAGATACTCACCCCACCACACCCCCTCCGACAGAGACAGATACTCACCCCACCACACCCCCGTGACAGAGACAGATTCTCACCCCACCACACCCCCCGTGACAGAGACAGATACTCACCCCACCACACCCCCCGTGACAGAGACACTCACTCCGCCACACACCCTCCGACAGAGACAGATACTCACCCCTTCACACCCCCCGTGACAGAGACAGATAATCACCCTCCACACCCCCTCCGACAGAGACAGATACACCCCACCACACCCCCCGTGACAGAGACAGATACTCACCCCACCACACCCCCCGTGACAGAGACAGATACTCACCCCACCACACCCCCGTGACAGAGACAGATACTCACCCCACCACACCCCCTCTGACAGAGACAGATACTCACCCCACCACACCCGCTCTGACAGAGACAGATACTCACCCCGCCACACTCCCTGTGACAGAGACAGATACTCACCCCACCACACCCCCTCTGACAGAGACAGATACTCACCCCACCACACCCGCTCTGACAGAGACAGATACTCACCTCACCACACCCCCCGTGACAGAGACAGATACTCACCCCACCACACCCCCTCCGACAGAGACAGATACTCACCCCACCACACCCCCCGTGACAGAGACAGATACTCACCCCAATACACCCCCTCCGACAGAGACAGATACTCACCCCACCACACCCCCGTGACAGAGACAGATACTCACCCCACCACACCCCTGTGACAGAGACAGATACTCACCCCACCACACCCCCTCCGACAGAGAGAGATACTCACCCCACCACAACCCCCTCCGACAGAGACAGATACTCACCCCACCACACCCCCTCCAACACAGATACTCACCCCACCACACCCCCTCCGACTGAGGCAGATACTCACCCCACCACACCCCCCGTGACAGAGACAGATACTCACCCCACCACACCCCCTCCGACTGAGGCAGATACTCACCCCACCACACCCCCTCCGACAGAGACAGATACTCACCCCACCACACCCCCTCCGACTGAGGCAGATACTCACCCCACCACACCCCCCGTGACAGAGACAGATACTCACCCCACCACACCCCCTGTGACAGAGACATACTCACCCCACCACACCCCCTCCGAAAGAGACCGATACTCACCCCACCACACCACACCCCCCGTGACAGAGACAGATACTCACCCCACCACACCCCCTGTGACAGAGACAGATACTCACCCCACCACACCCCCTCCGAAAGAGACCGATACTCACCCCACCACACCCGTGACAGAGACAGATACTCACCCGACCACACCCCCTCCGACACAGATACTCACCCGACCACACCCGTGACAGAGACAGATATTCACCCCACCACACACCCCGTGACAGAGACAGATACTCACCCCACCACACCCCCTCCGACAGAGACAGATACTCACCCCACCACACCCCCGTGACAGAGACAGATTCTCACCCCACCACACCCTCCGACAGAGAGATACTCACCCCACCACAACCCCTCCGACAGAGACAGATACTGACCCCACCACACCCCCTGTGACAGAGACAGATACTCACCCCACCACACCCCCTGTGACAGAGACAGATACTCACCCCACCACACCCCCTCCGACAGAGACAGATACTCACCCCACCACACCCCCTCCGACAGAGACAGATACTCACCCCACCACACCCCCGTGACAGAGAGAGATACTCACCCCACCACACCCCCTCCGACAGAGACAGATACTCACCCCACCACACCCCCGTGACAGAGACAGATTCTCACCCCACCACACCCCCTGTGACAGAGACAGATACTCACTCCACCCTTGTGACAGAGACAGATACTCACCCCACCACACCCCCGTGACAGAGAGAGATACTCACCCCACCACACCCCCTCCGATAGAGACAGATACACACCCCACCACACCCCCTCCGATAGAGACAGATACACACCCCACCACACCCCCTCCGATAGAGACAGATACTCACCCCACCACACTCCCTCCGACAGAGACAGATACTCACCCCACCACACCCCCTCCGACAGAGACAGATACTCACCCCACCACACCCCCTCCGACAGAGACAGATACTCACCCCACCACACCCCCGTGACAGTGGCAGATACTCACCCCACCACACCCCCTCCGACAGAGACAGATACTCACCCCACCACACCCCCGTGACAGAGACAGATACTCACCCCACCACACCCCCTCCGATAGAGACTGATACTCACCCCACCACACCCCCTCCGACAGTGACAGATACTCACCCCACCACACCCCCCGTGACAGAGACAGATTCTCACCCCACCACACCCCCCGTGGCAGAGACAGATAATCACCCACCACATCCCCTCCGACAGAGACAGATACTCACCCCACCACACACCCTCCGACAGAGACAGATACTCATCCCACCACACCCCCTCGGACAGAGACAGATACTCACCCCACCACACCCCCTCGGACAGAGACAGATACTCACCCGACCACACCCCCGTGACAGAGACAGATACTCACCCCACCACACACCCCGTGACAGAGACAGATACTCACCCCACCACACACCCCGTGACAGAGACAGATACTCACCCCACCACACACCCCGTGACAGAGACAGATACTCACCCCACCACACCCCCCGTGACAGAGACAGATTCTCACCCCACCACACCCCCCGTGGCAGAGACAGATCTCACCCCACCACACCCCCTCCGACAGAGACAGATAATCACCCACCACATCCCCTCCGACAGAGACAGATACTCACCCCACCACACACCCTCCGACAGAGACAGATACTCACCCCACCACACCCCCTCGGACAGAGACAGATACTCACCCCACCACACCCCCTCGGACAGAGACAGATACTCACCCGACCACACCCCCGTGACAGAGACAGATACTCACCCCACCACACACCCCGTGACAGAGACAGATTCTCACCCCACCACACCCCCTCCGACAGAGACAGATACTCACCCCACCACACCCCCGTGACAGAGACAGATACTCACCCCACCACACCCCCGTGACAGAGACAGATACTCACCCCGCAGGTTCTTGATGAAGTCGTCCATTTTCATCTTGCGCTCCATCTTGACGTTGGGGCTGTACATGTCGGTGTTGAGCAGGATGATAGCGAAGGCCAGGATGAAGATGGTGTCCGGGTTGCGGAACTGACGCACCAGCGCCGGATTACAGATGCAGTACCGCTGGCTGGGGAGGGCGGCAGGGCGCGAGGCATCAGACCAGACCCCCAGGGACGTCAGTGTGGACCGGACCGTCGGATCTGCCCGTCTGCGGGCATGCGGGGGGGCAGCAGCGGGGCTGGAAGTGGTCACAGAGACAGGGACGGGTATAGGGCCAAGAGGATGTTACCGAGACCAGGCTTAGGGGCTGGAGAGGGTCAGAGTCCGAGAGGGGTGTAGGGACCAGAGGAAGTTACTGAGACAGGGAGGAGTGTACGGGACGGAGGAGGTTAAGAAGACAGGAGGGCTGTGGGGTCCGGAGAGTATTACAGAAACGGGGTGGAGTACAGTGGACAGAGGGCATTACAGAGACAGGGAGGTGTGTAAGGGAAGGTGGAGCTTACTGAGAGAGGGAGGGGGTGTAGGGGTCAGAGGAGGTTACAGAGACAGGGAGAGGTCCCAGGAGGAAGGAGGTTACTGAGAGAGGGAGGAGGTTACTGAGATGGGAGGGGTGTAGGGGCCAGAGGAGGTTACAGAAATAGGAAGATGCGTAGGGGAGGGAGGAGGTTTAGAAGAGTTCGGGGTGTTGGGGCCACAAGGTGGGGTGTAGAGGCCAGAGAAGATGGGGAGGGATGGCTTTAGACGATGGTGGGTACTGGAGACATGGGAAGTGAGTGGGGACGGTAAACCGGTGATGCTGGCGAGGCGGGGGGCACCCACCTGAAGGATTCGATGAGCCGCTCCACCTTCTGCGCCTCACCCTGCACGCGGATGTGGGCCTGGAACTTGCGCAGAGCCTCGTCCAGCTCCATCCCGCCAAAGTCCATCTCGTCCACCACACAGCTGAGGATCGGCGATGGGGGGAGGGGGGAAAGTAGAGACGAGGGGTTAATGGCGTGTGTGTGTGGGGAGCCGCTGAAGGCTGTATGTAGCTGAGCGGTCGAGTCTGGGGCAGCTTGCTGTCTCCAGCAGGGAGGGTAAAATGGACTTGGGTGTCAGATTCTTGTAACAATGGGCCATCAGCAGGGATTTGGTGCGCTTTATGTGTCGATGGCTGAGAGATGTACATGGCTGTGGTCTGGGGTCAGAGACATCTCGTGGCAGCGTCACTGGGCAATAGGAAACCTGTCTGACCATTTCCCCTGTATCTCTCTGTCCCTTCCTCCTTCTATCACTCTCCATTCTCTCTCTCTAACCCGGGGTCACAGGACAGTGTTGGGGAGCAGGAACCATAGCTAATCCTCCACCTCTCTTTTTCTTCCCCTCCTCTATCTCTCCACCTCTCTCTACACCCTTCACTCTAACCGTGGCCTCTGGCCTGTGATGGGGAGCAGGATCCCTGGCTGATTCCTGGACCGCACCCCTCTCTATCTCTGCCCATTTCTCTCTCCCACTCGCTCTTTGTTCACCTCTTTCTCTCTCTGTCTAACCCAGGGGTCACTGGCCAGTCCGCCACCTCTCTCTCTCCCCCCAACCCAGGGGTCACTGGCCAGTCCGCCACCTCTCTCTCTCCCCCCAACCCAGGGGTCACTGGCCAGTCCGCCACCTCGCTCTGTCTAACCCAGGGATCACTGGCCAGTCCCCTACCTCTCTCTCCCCCCCCAACCCAGGGGTCACTGGCCAGTCCGCAACCTCTCTCTCTCCCCCCAACCCAGGGGTCATTGGGCACTCCCCCACCTCGCTCTGTCTAACCCAGGGGTCACTGGCCAGTCCGCCACCTCGCTCTGTCTAACCCAGGGGTCACTGGCCAGTCCCCCACCTCTCTCTGTCTAACCCAGGGGTCACTGGCCAGTCCCCCACCTCTCTCTGTCTAACCCAGGGGTCACTGGCCAGTCCGCCACCTCGCTCTGTCTAACCCAGGGATCACTGGCCAGTCCCCTACCTCTCTCTCCCCCCCCAACCCAGGGGTCACTGGCCCGTCCCCCACCTCTCTCTAACCCAGGGGTCATTGGGCACTCCCCCACCTCTCTCTCTCCCCCCAACCCAGGGGTCATTGGGCACCCCCACCTCTCTCTCTCCCCCCAACCCAGGGGTCATTGGGCACTCCCCCCCCTCTCTCTCTCCCCCCAACCCAGGGGTCATTGGGCACTCCCCCACCTCTCTCCCCCCAACCCAGGGGTCACTGGCCAGTCCCCCACCTCTCTCTAACCCAGGGGTCATTGGGCACTCCCCCACCTCTCTCTCTCTAACCCAGGGGTCATTGGCCAGTCCCACACCTCTCTCCCCCCAATCCAGGGGTCATTGGGCACTCCCCCACCTCTCTCTGTCTAACCCAGGGGTCATTGGGCACTCCCCCACCTCTCTCTGTCTAACCCAGGGGTCACTGGTCCATCCCCCCACCTCCCTCTCTCTAACCCAGGGGTTATTGGGCACTCCCCCACCTCTCTCTGTCTAACCCAGGGGTCACTGGCCAGTCCCCCACCTCCCTCTCTCCCCCCAACCCAGGGGTCATTGGCCAGTCCCCCACCTCTCTCTGTCTAACCCAGGGGTCATTGGGCACTCCCCCACCTCTCTCTGTCTAACCCACGGGTCACTGGCCAGTCCCCCACCTCTCTCTGTCTAACCCAGGGGTCACTGGCCAGTCCCCCACCTCTCTCCCCCCAACCCAGGGGTCATTGGGCACTCCCCCACCTCTCTCCCCCCAACCCAGGGGTCATTGGGCACTCCCCCACCTCTCTCCCCCCAACCCAGGGGTCACTGGCCAGTCCCCCACCTCTCTCTCCCTCTGTCACTCAGGAACTGTGAACGCGATCTTGAAGGGAAACTGGGTAGGGAGGGTAACGACTCGGAATGGATTTGAGAGGAGAGCGAGCGGTGAGAGTAGGGAAGTGCGAGGGTCAGAGAATGGCTTTGTAATCTTGAGTCTGTCCCTCTCCCCACAAACCCTGCCCAACCTGATGGGTGTTTTTCATCAAGGTTACTCACCGGTTCAGACAACGTTGAGGTTCGGCCTCTCACGAAACTGTGGCCCAGACGAGTGTTTTTTTAAGTTTATAGGGATGGTTTTAGTGAGAGAAAGGGGAGTTAGGGGTCAGGTTGGGGTTTAGGGACGGGGTGTGGAGGGGTTAGGGGCCAGGCTTCTGCTCTGTGTAAACAGGTGTGGATTGGTTAATTGATAAATCTGTTTTAGTTGCATTTTTTAAGTTTGTAGGGCTGACTTGGGGACAGAGAGGGAAGTTGATGTCAGGTTAGGGTTTACGGACAGGGATTTGGGGGAGTTAGAGGTCAGTTTAGGGTTTAGGGACAGGGATGTAGCAGAGTCAGGAATCAGGCCTCCACTATGCGCTCCGTGTTCGAAGTCCAGTGACGTGGATGGGCAACGAAGGTCATCCGGGGGCCAGACCTCCAGTCCACTCTCGAAGGCCAGTGATGTTGTTGGGTGACGAAGGGCATCTGCAGATGCCAGGCTCTCCCAGGCCAGTGGGTTCCAACATCGGATGTAGGATTTGGCAAGTCCAGAGTTCAAGCCTAGAGTTCAGGGTCTCCTCATACAGTAGTCTGGGGGTCGAGAGCGAAGATTGAAGCCCAAATATCTATTAGAAGCCTGGAGGCCAGAAGGCCTACCCTGGAGGCTGGAGGCCCAAAGGCCTTACCCGGAGCCTGGAGGCCCGAAGGCCTAACGTGGAGGCTGGAGGCCCGAAGGCCTTACCCGGAGCCTGGAGGCCCAAAGGCCTAACGTGGAGCCTGGAGGCCCAAAGGCCTAACCTGGAGCCTGGAGGCCCGAAGGCCTAACCTGGGTTCAGAGGACTGTCTGCATGGGAGCGAGAAAATGGGCTTGCTTTGCCTTCATCATTTTATTGCTTGTTGTGTGCTGCTGAACATTGTGGGCAGGCTATGTTGGCATCGAAATGCGTGCTGACACTCACGGGACTGTCCCCAGGACACCCTGAGGTTGTGTTCGTTGTTAACGCAAACGACACATTTCGGTGTATGTTTCAACGTTCATCTGATTAGTACACTCAGTGGCCACTTTGTTCGGTACCCCTGTACATTTATGTAAATATCTAATCAGCCAATCATGTGGCAGCTACTCAATGCACAAAAGCATGCAGACATGGTCAAGAGGTTCAGTTCTTGTTCAGACCAAACATCAGAATGGGGGAAGAAATGTGACCTTGACTGTGAAATGATTGTTGGTGCCAGATGGGGTGGTTTGCGTATCTCAGAAACTGCTGATCTCCTGGGATTTTCACACACACAACAGTCTCTAAAGTTTATAGAGAGTGGTGTAAAAAAAACTCCCCAAAAAAAACATCCATTGAGAGGGTGAAAATGCCTTGGTAATGAGAGAGGTTAGTGGAGAATGGCCAGATTGGTCCAAGCTGACAGGAAGGCGATAGTAACTCAAATAACCACAGATTACAACAGTCAGAGCATCTCTGATCGCAGGACACGTCGAACCTTGAAGTGCATGGGCTACAGCAGCAGGAGACCACGAACACTGGGAGATACCCAATAAAGAGGCCACTGAATTTAAATCTGAAGCTTTTGTTTTGGAGGAGCAGGGAGGGGCGGGGAGGGTTTGCAGAGGTGTTAGACTCACTCCAGCACGTCACGGTTGAATTGCTTTTGCCGGTTGCCCAGAAACTCTCCGATCATCTGTCGACTCAGCCCCTTGCGCTCGAGGATAAAGCGGGCGACTCCCACTGGCGTATCTGCCACAAAGCCTCTCTCAATCAAGTACTGAATCCCCTTCTCGGGTTTCCTGCCCCAGAACAAGCGAGAGGGAAGTGGGGTTAGGTCACGATGGAGGGTGGAACCCGCATCCCAATTCTAAGCCCACACCGTGCCTCCCTGCCTCCTGTTCACCGCCAACACCTGGGTCCCTTCACCGGCGCATGGAACCTCACTGCGCAGACTCACGACTTCCAGCAGATGGTGGCCAGCTACCCCCAAGCGCTGAAGCAGCGTGCATCACCCCCAGAGCTCGGTAGGGACACGAGAGGTACAGTTTGCTCTCTCAGGCTTGTGGAGTGAGGAGGGAATAGAGCCAGAGAGAGCCAGAGAGACAGATAGAGATGGAGATAGAGGTAGATAGACAGAGAAAGAGAGACAGGGGGAATGAGAGAGACGAGAGAGAGAGAGAGAGAGAGAGAGAGAGAGAGACAGGATAGAGGGGGAGAGAGAGGGAGAATCAGAGGGAAAGAGTCAGAGAGAGAGGGTCAGTGCGCATGGGTGAAAGCAGAGGTGGAGAGAGATGTAGAGAGAGAGAGAGAGAGCAGAGGTTCAAGAGGTAGAGGTAGAAGTAGAAAGAGAAACAGACAGATGGAGAGACAGAGAGAGACAGAGCAGGATGATTAGAGAGAAGGAACAGTGTATGAGTCAAAGCAGAGAGCAGAGGTTCAAGAGGTAGAGAGAGAAACACAGAGAAAGATGGAGAGAGAGAAAAAGGAACAGTGTGTGTGAGTGAAGGCAAAGAGTGAGAGAGCAAAGGTTCAAGAGGTAGAGGTAGAGAGAGAAACAGAGACAGATAGAGAAGTAGCCTCGATAGATAGAGGGAGAGAAAGAATGGATGAACGGTGCCCCACCCACGCGGACTGTCCCCGACCATACACGCAGACCGCGGACACGCCCCGGACCCCGTGCTCACATACTTGTTGAAGAGGTTGAGGCCGATTCGGTACTGGCGGCGCTGGAAGACGTCGTTGTTGAGGGTTGGCGAGTCCCAGCTGTGCCGAGTCTCCCGCAGGTAGGTCTGGGGGCAGCTGGGCGCCTCGGGCAGACTGTCCCGCGACGACGAGCCCGTGCTGCAGTTGATGGTCTCGTTGGAGTTGAGTGTGCTGTCCAGGCTGTCGTTCTCGCCGTCCGAGAGCTCGGCCTCGGCCTTGCCGTCGCGGCTGGCCTCGCCAGGGGGGTCGAGGCGGCGGGGGGCGGGCGGCGGGGGAGGAGGCGGCGGGGGAGGAGGGGGTGGCGGCGGGGGAGGAGGGTGGTGGATGGGCACCGGCAGGGGCAGGGGCAGGGGAGGCAGCGGGGGCTGGGCCTCGGCCTCGTAGGCCAGCTGCCGGCCCAGCGAGCCTCGCTCCGAGCGGTCGCTCATGTCCACCGAGCTGTCGCTGGGCGGCTCGATGGTCAGCAGGGGCAGGTGGGCGGCCCGCTTGCGGTAGTCGCGGCACTCGGCGCAGGCGGCCGGCCGCCGGCCGCCCGGCTCGGGGGCCTCCGACTCCCGGGGGGAAGCCGCCCAGGGTTCCGAG